>NC_142037.1:27349599-27611053 GCF_982192425.1 Myodes glareolus
GCAGGTGTCATGCCGGCAGGAGATGGTCAACACAGCACAAACTCAAAAATCGTTTTTGGAGATTCTTTTAAAGACTGGGTTTTTCTGTGTATCCCCGACTATCCTGGAACTCACTCTGTAGATCAAGCTGGGCTCAAACACAGGGAACCACCTGCCTCCCAAGTGGTTTCGATTCAAAGCATGTGCCTGCCTGACTCTCTTATTGGTCTTTTCCTTGTATATTACAGTTTCTGATTTTGAATTTTTATGTCCTCTCTGTGTGCGCATGACTTTCTTGGGCCCTTGCTTAGTTTCTTTTTTTTCTTTGTTTTTGTATGTTAGTCTGTTCATTTTGTCTTATCGTTGTTTATCTTCTTTCTTCAGCTGTTTTCTGAAGAGAGAGAAGGAAGGAAGGGTAGGTGGGGAGGAGGGGAGGATCTGGGACGAGATGAGGGAGGGGAAACTGATCAGAATATATTGTATGAAAATAACTTTATTTCAATTAAAAAGTTAAAAATAAAATCACGAGGAAGGAGGAGGAAGAAGAGGAGGCGAAGAAGAAAAGAAAGAATTATTTCCACGTGATTATCCCACGGCATGGCTGTGGGGAGTGGTCTTGATCGAAGGGCTATGGAAGGGTCCAACCCACTGTGGGCAGCACCAACCCTGGGCAGGTGGCTGTATAAGAAAGGGAGCTGAATGTGACCCTGAGATCCAGCAGCCTTCTGCCACGGTTCCTGTTTTGAATGATTTGGTTCTCTTGGTGATGAACTGGTAATCTATAAGATGAAATAATGAAACCCAACTAGGACAACATTATTATTATTTATTAATTTTGAGACAGTCTCATTGTGCCTTCGAGGCTGGTCTTAAAATCACGATCCTCCTGACTCAGCCTCCCCAATTCTCAGGTTATAGGAATGTAGCATCATACTTGGGTAGCTCTCTGGTTTCATTTAAAGAAGAACCGAGATGATTTACATAGGCGCAGTGAGACCAAAACACGTGTTCTCAACCAAAGATCACAAAGAGTAAAGAGAATGAGAGAACAGCAGGTGAAAACTGCTGGCTGAGGAAGACCAAGCCCTGAATGTCAGCACTGAGCTTCCTCCTGGCCAGAAGAAGGCAGCACAGAGAGGGCTAGGTAGCGTTCTTTTTGTTGTCTTACAGCAGAACGCCCATTGCTTGTTTCAGTGAAGCCTTCCTGTAATGCTTGAACACTGTGCTAAGCACTGAAGAGACACTGGTGGCTGAAGGTCTAGAAATTCTGCCCTTCACAGAGTGGGCAGTGGGAAGTCAGGTGGACAGGGTATTCCAGGACTCCAACTTCCACAGGCTGTGTAGGGAGGCACAGGGCCCTAGAGCAGGTGCGCCGGACTCGGACAGAATGTTGGGGCGGATTTTGTTGTGCCCAGAAACATTTCAAATGGCCACACCTTTCCAATAGCGTAGAAGATCATTGTGGGATTTCAGTATTACTTGTCAAACAGATGTCTGTTTCTCTTCATGTTCCAGGTGTTTTGGGAGTTGTGAGTTCAGTTGAAAAGACAGACCACACACAACTAGTCCTGAAAAATGGGACATAAATGGTAGCAAGAAACCTTGGCCCCAAATCTAGGAATCTTTCAATGGCGTTAATGTCAAGTTCCCGAGGAACACGTGCGAGCCAATGACTGCATAGGCCCAGGCTAACAAAGCCCCTGTGAAGCCCAGGGAAGTTCAACTCAGAATGCCAAAGGGTGCCAACCACACCCTGTCTGTGAACTTGTTTTCATCATCTTTCCCAAGTTTGAGAAGTGGTTTTGTGGCTACATGGGCAAGGGTCACAGGCTCTTCCAACCAAGGCTGAGGCCCAACCAGGGTCAAGGCTCCAGCTCCAGCTTAGGCTCTCACAGGTGCCCAGACCCCCCTGAAGGCCCGGGAGTGCAGGCCTCTATTTACCAGTGTGAAGACAGATGGACTGGTGTGACCCTCTTCGTCTTCACACTCTTTGAAGATGGTTGGTGATCTGTGCTATTTTTGCAACTAAATGAGGCAAGATTTCTTAAAAAAAAAAGAGAGAGAATATTTTTATTTATTGACATGTGACTTTAGAATTAATAATGACATCAGAGCCAGCAAGCGTGTTCCATGTGTCACACACTCTACCCATACACATTTGATCATTCCTGCCCTGTTTTCTTAACTGGTAGGATGACAGATGTGTGCCCCCAGGACTGGGAGGCATTTGACAATCCACTAATTGGAAGTGCATTGTTGTCTATTTTCCTAAGTGTGCTGTTTACACCAGAGTTTAGGTTTTTTCTTCCTGTCTCTTCAAATACTGTTGGCAGGAGGGCGTGGTACCATCCCTGGATCCCTCACCGTGTGGGTTCTCTAGAGCAGTAAACCACGGCTGGGCAGAGAGGACTGGTCAGAATGTGAAAGGCCCAAGGCTTTGGGGAGAAACTCGCTCAGAGTTTTCATGAAATGTGAGATAAGGATTGGGATGGTGCAACACAGAAAAACTTGGTTTTGAACAATATTATTGTATGTTACATGTAAAGGGTTTCTGCCGACGTACAGAAGTGGTTCTGGATTGTTAGCAGAGAGAATTGTGATGGAGAGGCGGGAATAGCAGTTACTAATGTGGGTTAGTTAGAAGCCCCCGTGCGCTTTGGTCACAGGACGTGGGGAACCAGTTGGCACTGCTCAGGAGGCTTCTTCTCTGTTAGCTTTCACAGTGCTGGAAGGTTTGTCAGCAGCCTCACCCAACTGTGAACCCTGTGAGCTGCAATCATAAGCAGTGTGGCAAGACATGCCCACAGCTGCAAAAGTGGCATGAAGGCTACACGAGTAACCATCTGCTTTATGATTGGATTCAAGACCTGTTCCAAAGGACAAACCACTTGCTGGGTGCTGCAATGAAACCAGTGGTTGGGGAGCTCACAGGATTCAGGGGTGAGCCTATTGCTACTACTCTGCTAAATGGATAATATCAAAACACCCTCTAGATTAATGTCTGTGCACACATGGATTAGTGCTGCACTCACCAGAGAAGTTGCTTTGTGCAGTGAACCGTGGCTAATGCGGAGTCAATTGCAGAGAGTCTGCCAGTGCCGTGCTCCGTCACAAATGGGTCATCTCTGCTGAACCCTCCCTATAGCTCAGGGACCATCACAGAAGAGGGGGTGAGAATCTGTAAGAGTCAGAGGTCAGGAGGACTAGGGCAAAACGGCATCCCCTAGACCTGGCAGGACCATTGCCACCCTCAGCTGGGAGGTGAGAAATTTAGATTAAAACGCACGCTGTCTTTAAGCCTTTAAATCTTTCTGTGGCTTATCTACTTACACATCCATCTTTTGCATGTATTGTATCCCATGGATAAGTATATATTATTATACTTCAGTAGAAAAGTTGAATTTTTGATTGCCTGAAATATCATTTTTATACCTAAAAGCATAAGGGTTAAACACTGTAAGTGACCTAAAATAATTTTAAGACAGCATTGTTGTTAATATTAACCTTAGTAAAGATGCCAAAATAGAAAATATATGTTGTTATTATCTCAGAAGTACAATTTCCAAATTCTTGTCTACATTATTTTCAAAGTAAACAGAGATCTCCCATTTAAAATGCTCTGGAGGCAGACGGCATGTGGTGGTGCACGCCTTAAATCCCAGCACTCAGGAGGCAGAGGCAGGAGGATCTCTGCGAGTTTGAGTCCAACCTGGTCTACAAAGCAAGATCCAGGACAGCCATAGCTGTTACACGGAGCTACCCTGTCTTGACTCGCATGAACGTTGTCTTAACTTTGAAGACACAATCATGCCATGGGTAGAAAGCAGTCCCGTTGAATCGGGCATGAAGAGTGTCCACTGAGAGCCGAGGAGAAATCATCCTCCCAGATTAGGGAGATGGAGGCTTGAGAACAGGAAAGCACCCCAATTCTCTGCAGCTGGGGGTTCCCATATGTATTTCCGCTTCCTGTCTTGGGAGTCTATCATTTATAGCCTAGTGTCACACGGTGGGTGTGTCATTGTCACCTCATCTGCACAAGTGCCAGCAGGACGGCAGAGTGTGGGAGTGACCACGTTTCCTGAGAGGGCGGTCTTTATGGATTCATTTCTGGTGCTGTAGGCCGCGGTAGAAAGAGGTGCCCGGAAGACGACAGAGAGCCCACGTATGACTCTGCCCGCTGAGGAGGCTAATTTTGCTTACAAAATTAAGACGAGGCTTACAAAGCATCAAGGGCTCACATCAACGCTATCAAGCGTACTGTGGGTAAGGCCTGCGTCATCCGCCTTTTGTGTGTTGATCCTAACCTGATCTGGGGACCAGTTACGGGGAATACAATCAGAACCGCGTCACACCCTCTGTGAACTTGAACGTTCCAGTGGAGAGTGAGGGAGTGATGTGGAAACACGGTGTTTGCAGCACGGAATGCGGGGGCAAGGCAAAGGACAAGACTGGACCCTGGGCGGAATCATTGACCCACTGCTGATGTTAATTGCAGCTCAGGATTTCTCAGTAGGGTGCTAGGCCCTGGAAGCTGCTAGGAGCTAGACCCGAGTTCTGTGACTGACACATCGCTCAGCCTCCACCACGCGGTCAGGCCGCTCACAGATTCCGCTCCAATAGCTATTCGTTTCACCCTTGAAATTTGTTTCCAAACAACTGTTTCCTTTTGACATTCCCAAAGCAGATTGACTTTGTGAGTTTTGTGTCGCTTCCAACTCTGTCAGTATTAGAGACCTCACGTCAATTCCAACAGCCCACCGCTGTCTTTCTCCCAAGAGTTCCTGAGAGTGTTGCAGCCACTTTGGGGGACAGTCTGCTTATGGTCATCACATGTCCTTGCCACCCCGCCCCCCACTCACTATCATGGCCCAGGAAGGACCTTTGATTACGACAGGGGCCTCGATGGTTATCTCTGTCACTTCTACTCCATCCTATGGTTTTGTGTTTATTTAAAATAAGCAGAGTCCTATAGATAGATAGAGTGTCAAGTGCCTGTTGTTAGAATCCTGAGGAAGGAAGGAATGAAGGAAGAAAGGGAGGGAGGAAGGAAGGGAGGGAGGAAGGAAGGGAGAGAGGAGGATGGAGGGAGGCTCGCAGGCAGGTGGGCAGACCTGTCATAGGGCACAGTGGGCAGCTCAGCCTAACAGAAACTGGTTCTTTGTTTTGTTTTGTTTTTAAACTGTACATTGATTCTTGTGGATTTCACATCATGCATCCCAATCCCATTCTTCTTCCTATCCGATCCTGTTCTTCTCCCCAGCCCCTCGCCTCCACCCTCTGCCCCTGTGACCTCCCCTAAACAAAACAAAATTTAAAAGTCTAGCCAAGAAGACAAAGCAAATCTCCATGTGGAGGCTGTGGTGCGGCCCAGTGAGTCATACAGTATACCCCTCAGTCCATCTGTACTTGTTAGTGCTCTTTGCGATGGATTGTCGGTCTGGTTTCTGCAATCCTGTGAATGGATGGGCCCTCACTGGGACTCCTCCTGGATATCCCGTTGTTGTCCTGAGTCATGGAGATCCTACAGCTTTGGATCTGCAGGCCCAACCCCTTCACATGCCCCAAAAGTTCATAGATAAGGTGGATGCTGGGGTGGGCTAACTCATATCCCGGTTCTGGGCCTGGGTGGCAGCTGGGTTGGTCAACCTGGCAGCTCTCCCTCATCGTCCCTACCAGGGCCAGCTCTCCAGCACTGCTCAGCCAGCTCACCTAGTGCAGCAGGCAGCAAGGAGCAGGGCCAGTTCTCCTGCACCCACACCACCAGGGCCAGTTCTACTGTCCTGGCTAGGCGAGGTAAAAGGCCCACTATCTGAATTGCTGCAGTTGATGAGGAACAGGGCCAGCTCTCTGGTGGCTGACCCTCCCACTTGCCACAGTTGGCAAGGGGTTGGGGGCATATTTCCCCAACCAATGCCACCATATGGCATATGAGGGAGGGGGCAGGTGCCACTTCCTGCTCTCATGTCCACAGGACCTGCTCACCTGTGTCCCTGCCAGCAGGGTCGGCTCTTGTGTGCTCTCCAGGCCAGGTTCAGGGCCTGCTTGCTCTCCTGCGTGCTACAGCTGGTGAGGGGCCAGACCAGGTCTCCTGTTCTATTTCAGGGCCAGCTCTCCTGCCTGCCGCATGTGGCAAGAGGTGAGGGAAGGGAGGGCGTCTTTCCCTCACCCGTGCCAACACATGGCTGATGAGGGAGGTGAGGTCAGCTCTCCTGCTCTCACACCCTTTGAGCTGGTTCACCTATGCCCTGCCAGGAGGTTTAGCTCTCCTACGCTGCCTGGGTGAGGTGCAGTACCAATTCTCTCACTCTCATGACCCAAAGTGGTGAGGGGCAGGACAGAGGATGGGGGAGAGGGAGTCTTCTCTCCCTCCCCCACTCCGCCATATGGTAGATGAGGGGTGGGGCCAGATATCTCACACACTTTCATGAGGTGCAGATTACCTGTGCCCCGTCAATGGAGCCAGCTCTACTGTGTTGCCCGGATGCAGGGCCTGCTCTTTCCAGTGCTGTAACCAGTGTGGGGCAGGTTTAGCTCTGCTGCTCTTGAGACCCCAGGACTTCAGTGAGGGGCAGGTTCAGCTCTCCTGCTATTGAGACCCCAGGACCAGATTTTCTAGCCTGCTGTAGGTGGGAAGCCGGTTCCTTGGAACAGCATGCTGGCTCTGGTTGCTGTTGGAGTTATGTGGACTGGCAGACGTCAGTCTGTATGCGGTCACACACATGCTTGAACAACAAGGGCTGCGCCATCTTCTTATGTGAATGTGCATGCCTGATTCTCTAGAGCATGTCCTCCTTGAGGGGACCGCCCCTCCCCACTCCGGAGAGCACTGTGCCCAGCCCACTTTCCCTCTTGTCAGACTCCGTTACATCATCACTTCTTACTTGTCTGCCTAGCGCTTACTTCCCTCTTGTGTATTCATTAGCTGGCTTGTTTATTATGTCTTCACCAACCAGTGTGTTGCTCTGTGATGGAGGAGGCTCTGCCTTGTTCTTGGGACTCTCCAGGGCCCTGAGGATGCTTGGCATGTGAGCAACCCCCTCCAGGAGGTATTTGTTTACCAAGTGACTGTAAAATGCCAAGAGAACAACTTTCCACCATTGACTGTGAGGGCTTGCGCATGCCCAGTGAACTGACCGGCATGCCGACAGTGTTTGTAGTATTCCCTTTCCTTGGCTCCTTATAAAAACTAATGTCAGCTCCCGGCTCAGGGCTGATGGGATTGCCGTGTTCTTATTTCAACTTTTAACTGACTTCCTACTTCTCTTTCTGACTCAGTATTGGCCTGTGGAACGTGCCAGAAGATGTGGTTAAAAAAAAAAAACGAAAAGAAAAAACAAAAACAAAAAACAAACAAACAAAAAACCCACAGCAGTCTCCTGGATGCTGGGACTGTGGGTTGCACAGTTGGTTTTTGTGTTGACTTGGTGTGAGCTGTGGAAACTCACTTAACTGCTCTGAAGACCACTCTTCTCGTTAGTAAAAGTAATTTATAGTGAAAGCCATCAGTAAAAGCAATTCACAAAGAATCCTGAAGCCCTTAAGGCAGCCGTTCGCAACCTGTGGGTCATGACCCACTCCCCCCAGGGCTGGATAGCCTGCCTATCAGATATTTATGTTATGATTTATAACAGTAGTAAAATTATAGTTATGAAGTAGTAATGAAATAGCTTTATGGTTGGGGGGCACTACATAAGGAACAGTATTAAAAGGTCACAGTATTAGGAAGGTTGGGAACCACTGCCTTAGAGGAATATAGTTACAATCAGAGGCTACTACCAGGGCTCACATCATCTGCCTTTCACTTTCTCAAACACCCTGGAACCCCTGCTTCTTTACTGTGCACTCTATGAGCCTTTGTACTCAACATGTATTTATCACCTTTTGTTTTTCCACACAGTCTTCATCTGAGGAGATCAAGATTTCTTTACAGTCTGCCATTAAGGGCTATTATTTTAAAGAGTTCTAGGAGAACTCCTTTGAAATCATAAGAACTGTCCGCACACTGGTCACGAATCACAGCCATTTGTTTCCATTTTTACGTGCATTGTGGAATTTCATTATAAGTCACCAGCCAGTATGTGCTTTAAGAAGGCTTAGCTACAAAGTCAGAGTTCAGCAAATGGCCGGTTTCCGGAATGTTCTTCCTCTAGATCTCCTTCTGCTCCTCTGCTGCCTGCAACCAAGTGAACAGGTGCTCCTCCTTTGTTCTCTGAACCTGCACGGTCTTTTCAGATGTTGCCACTGAAAGTCCAGACCCACGGCGACTTGTTAGCCCCGGTCTGATATCCCCATGGTGAGTGTTTCTGTGTGCTTACTGTGTCCAACACTTACCAGCCACGCCTTGATCGGCACGCGCTTTCTTTGTCTGCAGTGCCGTTTCTGTCCTGTATGTGTGGCAGGCACACAGTTCTCTTGTAAGACCTAGCTCAGACTTCACAACCTTTTGGTAGCTTCTGTCCCACCCTCCCTGAGCTGGGAATCCTGACCTATCTTCTCTGTACTGACGCTGTCCTGTTGTAACCTCATAGTGAATCACTTCTCTTTTTCACATCTGTACCACTTGTGGAGGCTTCAGGGTGGATAAAGAGCTTTGTCTTTTTAATTTCCATAGTCTCAGGCATAGCTTAGAAATCCTTATAAGTGTTTGCTGACTGGGCCAGTGAACGAAAATAGAGCGGTTTAACTTCTGGCCTCACACAGTCCTGAGGAGGTTTGACTGGGAAACGCTCTTTGAAATGACTTTTGGGTAGTGATGGGATCAGAAGGTGAATTCAGAGGATTCTGGGCGTCCTGTGGCAGATGTCCACAGCTGGAGTAGTATGATGGGTCGAATTTGTTTTTCCTCATCTAATTAAGAGATGTTAATTAGACCACCCACCAGGCCGGTGGCTGGAATGTTGTGATCCCTGGCTTTCCCCCATCATAATGGCAGTGGGATTCGCTGTGAATTGAAGTTTGTATGGTGGTCCATGGGTGGGTGGAGTTGATGAAACTTGAAATTTATTTTAGAAAATGTGGCTTTCATAGCCTTTTGACAATTATAATCATAGTTAAAATGTCTTACTATGAGAACCCAAGAAAATTTAGTTAAGGTATGAAACCATTGACAAATCTATTATTCCGAGCAACAGATTTTTTTTTTCCTTTTGTTTATAACATCACATGTGGACATGTTTGCATACAGTTGTAGCTGTGATGTTGGTTTCTGCTTTCCTATAGGAAAAAGACGAATATGAGACATTTTCTGCAACTTAATCCTGACATGAGCTTCTTCTCTCCCTTCACTTCTTCCCTCCCTTTCCCTTCCCTTTCAAACCCTGTTCCTTTTCTTTCTGCAATGAAGTGTCTGTTCCATTTGCAAGTGTTGAGAACACACATTGGAACTCAGTGTTGGCTGGACTTCTGTGGTGTTTCTGTAACCTAGTTCACGAAGCCATTCTTCTCTTGTCATATGATAGAGTCCAGTCACACAAAGATGCAGTCTCATGTCCTTAGCCTGGCCTGAGCCATCTGAGCCATCGGGTTCCTCCGTGGCCTTCTCTCTATGTCTCCTTTGCTCACCCAGCTCTGATCACCCTGGACTCCTTTAGTTTTGGGGGCTCACTAAACTTCAGCACCCCTGCTCCAACGGTCCATTTATCATATTACCTTTCATTGAACTACCACCTACTTTATTACTCATCTTCAAAAGACCCTTAGTAACGTGAAGAGAGGACCTTGGTTTCCTTTCGCACTGCCAACGCAATACCAGGGTGGGAGGACGCTGCCAACGCAATACCAGTGTGGAAGGAGCACTGCTCTGTCTTCTAGAGACAATCGATTGCAGTTCACTATTTCAAGGCCAATGGAAACAAAACAGAAAGAGACAGGAACAAAATCGGTCAGTTTCTGTCACGAGCAGGGCAGTCATTCTGTGTTCTCTGTCGAGAAAATGAAGTACAAAGTCCCTGTGTTTTTCAGGGACTTGCATGCTGCGTACTCTTGGCTACCATTGCTCAGGATTGTGCTTAGGGTGGCAAGGTGGCGGTGTGCTCTCTCCCATACTCTTGAAGGCCTATAGCGCTCCAAGGACACGAAGGATGGCTCTTGGCCCAATTAAAACAGTCTCCCACGAGCATCAAGTGATCTCCGGGATACGCATAATCTTCTGTATTTTGCCAGAGGTCGAACTAGGGTCTCGAGGCTTGCCTGGCAAGTACATTTACCCCCAGAGTCATCTCCGTGGCTCTTGTCTTGTTTTTGAGACAGAATCTCTCACTGGACAGGAACTAGCAGATTTGTCTAAGCTGACGGGCCAGTGAGCCCTGGGGATCTCCTTGTCCCTTCCCTCAGCTCTGCCTTTCAGGCATATGTTGCCATGTCTGGCTCCCCCAACCCCACTACCCTGATTTTGGACTCCCAAGACCAAACTCAGGTCCTTGCACTTGTAACACAAGTGCCCTACCGAAGAAGCCATCTCCCCAGCCCCAATATTACAGTTTTTGACAGGCTCTAGAGATAGTCTGGAAACCGTAAAGCTGAAACTATAAGCTCCATTTAGATTCTGTGATGGGCTGAGCCAATTCAGTCTGAAAAAATAAACTGACTTGAGAACATTTAAACACTAAGAGTCTTACTGAGGAGTTTGCCAGCCACAAGCCCCATATCAGGTAAGCTGAAGTCTACAGCCAGAGACAAAAATGGCCTTTTAGACTCCAAGGCTGATAAACAGAGTTAGCGGAGATAGCACTCCAGACTCCCACACCCGTCAAAAAGCAACAGAAGCTCTGGGTCCAGCGTTATGAGTCCATGCTCTCCAAGGCTACAAGCTGCCGAACTGTGCTGTGCGCAGAGCACTTGATACAGAACAGATTCTCAGAAACACCAGTATTTATTCTCCTTCCCCAAGAGGGGCAATCAGAGTGTTGTATGAAGTTACAAACACAAGGACTGAGGAAGGCGTGGGGAAGCCGGGCCATCTGGATCCTGAAACGGATTCTTTAACACTGAGAACTTGGTTCTCTGCTTGTACTGTGCTCGCTGTCATTCCTTTCAGACATGTAGGGGTTTATTACGGTTAAGATCTTATTAGACTCATAGAAATGCCAAATAATGAGCTCCCTCATCTCTTTCCCTTCCTTCTAGCTTGTGATGGTCCTGGCAATATGCTAGGTTCTGGCATTTAAAAATTAATGATTTGTAGATAAACGTGGGAACACCGTTCTAGGAGACGTTGGCTGTAGCGATGGCATTGCATGGAGGACACAGGTAGTGCAATTTCACTATGAAATACTGATTCTGACACTGGAGAAGTGTGGAGTGTTCTGAGAAAACATAAATCGACCCAGTCACATCACTCCTGGATAATTCCCCAAAGAATCAAAGTCAACACACAATACTTGCATACCAGTGTTTATTACAGTACTGTCTACAACATTGTAAAAGGAGCGGTGGGCCGCGTCCCGCCACCTGGCTAGCTTTACCCGAAATAATTACACACAAATTGTATTCATTTAAACACTGCCTGGCACATTAGTTCTAACCTCTTATTGGCTAACTCCTACATATTTTTTTAACCCATTTCAAATAATCTGTATCGCCACTTGACTGTGGCTTACCGGCATGAGTTTAACTAGTGTCCATCTCGGAGAAGAGACCCATCGCGTCTGCCTGACTCTGCTCTTCTTCCTCCCAGCATTCTGTTTGGTCTATTCCACCTATCTAAATTCTGCCCTACCAAAAAGCCAAGGCAGTTTCTTTATTAACCAATGAAAGTAACACATAGACAGATGACCCCCCTACATCACAACAGCATGGTGAATGAAGGTACACAACAGAGGGGTGGATAAAGAAAATGCAGTATGTGTACACATGGAATTTTGTTCAGTCATAAAGAAGAAATTATGATATTTGCAGAAAAATGGATGCAACTCTAGAGAATCACATTAAAGTAATCAATAAGGGTCTCAGACAAATGGTTCATGTTTCCTCTTACTTGTTGATCCTGGATTATGTGTAAGATCACAGAACTACACATGTGTAAGTGACCTAAAATTTGAAGAAAGACTGTTAAGAAAAACAAAGGGATCTAACAGGAGGGGGAAGGGTTAAGAGGAGAGGGTGGGTGAATGGAGGGAATATGTTTCTAAAGGCATTGTACACCTGTATGGAAACACCCTTATGTAATCAGTACTATGTATGATGAATATATATCAACCAAAACAAAACAAAATAAAATCCCTGACTTTGAGACGCCTGTGTTCCAACTACTGGGTGGAGCTCCTAGGATGCTGTGGAGGAGAAGACAGACAGACACTAGACAGCTAATTGCAGGAGTTTGAATGTTAACCACTGGCTGCTACGGGGCTGTGAGCGGCAAGAAGAGAAAGGCTTCCAGAAAAAGTCATATTTGAGACAAGGCTGAATGACGTGTGGAGGTTACCCAGACTAATGTCAGCCAGTATCATCAGCATTTCCTTCATGTGAACATGCTTCTGCAGATGCCAGTATCATCAGCATTTCCTTCATGTGAACATGCTTCTGCAGATGCCATATGTGAGAATCACTTCTAGGTGCCTTGGGGTTGCTGGAGAGAGAGACAGCCCAGGAGTCATACTCAGCTCGCACGCTCAGGTAGCCCCGCTTGCTTTGCCAGCATTGGTGTGGTTTGTGTGCAGGACAGAGGGGCTTGTCTGTTGCGGAGCTAAAGGCTTTAGGGGAAGCAGTTTCTTACACAAAGACTATAGTCTTATGATGGCAATTTCTTTCTCGAAGATCTTGGTGAAATTCAAAAAATTCTAACACATCAGCAAAGAAGAGTAGGACAATAGTTTTTGAAGAAAGCAAGAGGAGAGAATGTAACATGCGTGGGGCCTGCTTCTTTGGGTTTCTGTCCCGCCCGGTACCCCACAGCCGGCAAGCCCCAAGGAAAATCACACAGAGATCTCTGTAAGTAATAAAACTGATTGGCCCATTAGCTCAGTCATCTTATTTGCTCTTATGACTTATATTAACCCATTGTTCTTATCTATGTTAGCCATGTGGCTCAGTACCTTTTTCAGTGGGGCAGATCACATCCTGCTGCTTCGGTGATCTGGGTAGGGGGTGGGAGGAATCAACTTCCTCCTTCCCAGAATTCTCCTGTTCTCATTGCATCATTTCTACTTCCTGCCTGGCCAATCAGCATTTATTTAAAACGTGATTGACACAATACAGACAATTCTCCTGCACCAAGAGAAGATGCAAAAAAAAAAAAAAAGAAAAAGAAAAAAGAAAAGAAAAAAGAAAAGAAAAAAAGCCTTTCTGGGGGTGAGAAGAGTGGACAGATCTCAGAGGAAGGGGAAACCTTTCGAGATAGCATGCATCTCTTCATGGAACGGAGAGCATGGAGAAGAGGGGAGAGGTTCTTCAGACTGGAACCACACAGGGCTGTCCTGAAGGGCCATGCAGGAAGAAAAGATGGAATGTGTAAGCAACTTTCGCGAATGCTGTGAATCTAGGCATGGTTCTAAGGATGTTCACTCTTTTGATATGGCCACACGAAGTTGTCATCTACAAATGTATCCAGAGGCTTTCATAGCTATCCTAGGACACATGTGGCATGTGGGTATGGATTGGACGTGACCAGAAGGAAGTAAGAGTAAAATGTCTGCCTTGTAAAGCCAGGCACGATGGTGCATGCTTCTGTTCTCAGTTCTCTGTGGTTATGTTTCTGCACATGTCACGGGGTGTGGCGTTTGTGTCCTCAGCTTCTACTTTTAGGATTATTGAGATTTATTCGCGCAGGACTCTCAGCACTAAGTGTATGTTACTCTGGGTTTGTTACTTTTCTGGGTGAGTTCAGAATTCTTATGGCATAGGAGAGACAAGAGCTATTCAGATAGAGGTCGGACCAAAGATAGAAGTGTAGTGGGCAGATGGAGAGAGCGTTGAGTGAGACACACTCTGATAGCATCTACAGGGGACCTGGCTTAGTTTGGGTCATAGTGGAGGTTCCCTGAGAGAGTACTACTGAGGTGAGAGCTGAAAGACGATCTGGTATTAACCAGATTCAGAGGGTGAACTGCAGGAAACAATCCAAGCAAGGGAACTGGGTGATGACGGAAATGATTTCCCAGATAGACAGAACATAAAACTAATAGGACTTTATTATTTCATTCAACAAGTTTATTTCACATAATCTTCTGGCTCTGGAGGCCCAATTATGAATGAAAGCCCAACATTCAATGTGCTTACATTGTAGTAAGCGCCAGGGAGAAGTGCTAAGGATATGTTCTTTGTTTTGAGATGGATGGAGCTGCTGTCATTTGTGGAGGCAGGAGATGCTGAGGGGGGCTGGATTTGTGCATGTAGAATAGGGTATTTTAAATGCATTTGAGATGAACAAGTGAATACTAAGGAGTCAGTGCTATATGTGGGCTTGAGGTTCAGAGCTGTCTGAGGCTGACACATACATTTGGAAATAGATAATATATAAATGATAACTGAAGTGTCAGGAGTGGGTGCATTGCTCCGTAACTCCATAAGCAGCACACAACACAACTGGAAAGGGAGCCACATACATAGGTTTGTTATGAATTGTGTTTCATGGCCATGGATGGAGACAAGAGGACCAAAGGAAGGAAGATGCAGCAGAAAGAAAAGTGAGTTCTTGAGAAGCTTCAGCATCTATGGTCAGGCTAAGGGGAAAGAGATACTAATAAAGTGGGAACAAAAGGGTATAGGGAATGGTTAAGGTAGTGACATGACTGAGATGGTGGTGGAGAGGGTTTCGAGGGGGCAGTGGCCAACAGGATCAAGAGCAGCTGAGAAACTCAGTAAGTCAAGGTGACTGGTGTAGTGGCTCATCTTGCTAGCTTAACGGAATTTGAAGTCATCTAGGAGGCACACTTCTGATATGTCTGTGAGGACACTTCAAGAGAGGTTTAAGCGAGGAGATAAAAAACTCGACCCACCCCATCACATGGGCCAGGGTGCTGTACTGAATAAAAAGGAGACATCTGGCTGAGTACCAGCTCTGATCTCTTTTCCGTTTTCTCCTTACAAGAGCAGTGTGAGCAGCTGTCTCCCATCTCCATGGCCCCAAGGTAGTGACTTGAACTTGAATGAGAATGTCCCCCAAAGGCCCGGGTGTTTGAGCCCTCACTCCCCACTTGGTGGCGCTGCTTAGAGAGGTTTAGGAGGCACAACCTTGCTGCAGGAAGCATGTCACTGCGGGTGGGCTCTGAGATAAGAAGCCTCAAGCCACTTCCAGTTTGCTTTTTCTCCTTGGTGCTTGTGTTTAAAGATGTGAACTCAGCTTCCTGCTCCTGCCACTGTGCCTGCCACTTGCTGCTGTGCTTTTCCACTGTGGTGGACTCCTCTCCCTCTACAGCCTTAAGTCCAAAGAAACGCTTTCTTCTTTAAGTCGCTTTAGGCATTGTGTTTTCTCACAGCAACAGAAAATTACTTCTCTGCTAATGATGAGCCGTACCCTTGAATCATGAGCCCAGATACACCCTTCCTTCCTTGGATTGCTGTTGTCAGTGCTTTTTGTCATAGTAACAAGACAGGCAGAACAGTTTCTGCCCTTGACCTGTGAACTGGCTTCATGGTTGTCTCAGCAGTCCATTGAATATGGGTCGTCATTTGGTGACCTCAGCAAAAAGCTATTTTTTTTTTATTGTTCAGGAGTCTCAAGGGTGAAGTAACAAGGTCGTAGTGGATTGAAGAATGAGTGGGAGGTAAAAGAATATAGACTCTAATGTGCCCTGCAACGTGACGTTTGAGGAATGCTGTCTTTCAGCCCTGCAGGCTGAGTTCCTGGCTGGAGTGAGGTCAGCTCAGAGGGAGGTGGTGACTTTGCAAGAGCCCTAGTTGGAAGTTTAGCAGTGGTTAGGTTTTTGAGGCTAGGTTGGCCTTATTTCTTTTTCTCTGCCATGTCCCCCACTCTGGAATATGACATTGGTTAGAATGTGAGTGTCTGAGGCGATGACAAGGGAGTGTTGGAGAAGGGGCTGGAGTTTCCAGAACACACATTGAGTTAATTCTACTGATACATTCGAACAGCATGGATAAATTGGGAAAACATGGCACGGACCACACACAGCTCTTGAATGTTCCCCCAGTGTTGTAAAGATTATATTCCTCAATCCCTTTTGTTAAGTATTCTCTACCATCCTCTCCCAGTGTATCTGCTACTCCTTAAGGCATACCAACCCTTGTGGTCACTCCCAGTGCCTGGTGTTTCTCAGCCTTGTCATAAGCCTGGGGGGAGGAATCTGGGTATCTTGTTGACTTGAGGCATGCTTGTCTGGATTGGCAATGACTTTTCTCTTGTCCCTTTTTGATTTCTGTAGATTGTCTCTACTCTTCAGGCAACTAGAAACTTGGTCCCAGAGGTTACGCATAACATGAAGCTTCCCTTTAGAATGCTTTTTAAGAAAGAACCCCAAGAATTGGTATTTATATTAGTTCAGAAAATTATATTTTCAAAGAAAGCACATGTGAACAGCCCACACGCTCACGTCATTTACAATATATGATATGGTCAAAGTCAACATCCAAGGCAGATCCCTCCCCTCCTATATATCTTTAAAACATGTAAGACTATCTTCCTCATATCTAAATTCCAATTTTATGTACCAAAATAATTTTAGAATAATGTAAACATGGTAGAGATAATGTGGCTCCTGCTTACATATCTTGCCATTACTTTCTCATACTGTCTTAACATATGAAGATCACAGCTGGACCTCTATCCTCTGAAGTCCAGGTCAATACTCTTCTAGATATTTATAGATGTCCCTTGAGCATAGGAAATCACATTGAACTTATGTTTTAAAGAAATTGAACACTCTCTTATATGAATAAAAGCATGTTACAGTTCAAATAGGTTTGAGACATCAAAGAATCAAAATTTAGTACTCTAACTTTTAATATTTATATTTATTCAGTATTATTTATATTTATACACTATTATGTATGTTCATATTGGAGGAAAATGCCTGGGAACAGCATCTTCAAGCAGAAAGCCTTGAACCAATTATTGCCTTGTCCTTAGTGCCCATTCATACCAAAGCTAGCATATTTTAATTATATATGGCAGAGCTCAACAGCCAATATTAATTTCTCATTCACACAAAGCCTATTTTCTCAGCAATAGCAGCGTGAAGTTAGACTCTGAATATCTGTTGTCTCTTCTGCCCCTTTGGATATTGCTTCTTGCTTGAATGTTGTTCCATGCTATCATTTCTATCACCGTATTTACTTTTCCACGGATCACCACTTTATGTGTAGAGATGTGTTTAGTGAGTGGATCCATGAGTGTCCGCACTTTTGACTTCACTTGGATGTGCTTAGTGATGAATTCCTGACCATATAAACTTTGTAAAGGAGAAGTTAATATTTGCTGCTGAGCTCTGCTGCATCTGGTAAAAATATGCTAGCTTTGGCATGAAAGGGCACTAAAATGAGGCAAGAATTGGTCCAAGGCTCTCTTTCTGAAGATGTTTTCCCCAGGCTTTTTCCTCCCACGGAGTTATAGTATAATATGCACGAAACTTTGATGCTTGGATGTCTCAAATCTATGTGAATGGCAAAGTGCTTTTTTTTTAAATATAAGAGATTGTTCAATTTCTTTAAAAACATAATTTCAATGTAATTCAATATGCTCAAGAGACATCTAGAAATAACTAGAAGGACAGAGGTCCAGCTGTGGTCTATAGTGGTATATTATCTGTATTATATTAAATAAATCTTGCATGAAGACCAGGGGCAAAGCTAAGCCATTAGAGATCAGGCAGTGGTGGCACACATCTTTAATTCCAGGATTTGGGAGACAGAGGCAGATGGATCTGTGTGAGTTCAAGGCCACCTTGGGCTACACAGTATCAGTGCAGAAACAAATCGAGGTGGTGGTGCCTCACCTTTAGTCCCAGTACTGGGGAGTCACGCCTTTAATCCCAGCACTAGACGGGATATAAAATGGGAGGAGAGAGAGGTTCTGGGTTGCTTAGTCTCTTTAGTCTGCTCATTCTGCTCAGTCTGCTTAGGCTGCTGTCACCTAGCCTTGGTAGAAGTAAGACATCTCTAGTGATTTGGCTGCTTTGCTTTTCTAGTTTTCAGGTTGAACCCCAATATCTGTCTCTGGGGTTTTATTATTTGTGCTACAGTGGTCTTCATATATTAAGGCTGTATGGGAAGGTGCTGGCAAGATGTGTAAGCAGGATCCACATAGCTCCACCATGTTTATATTATTCTGAAATTATTGTTGGTACGTAAGTTGGGATTTAGCTATGAGGATGGTCTTAGAAGCTTTAAGGAGCTATTGCAGGGATCTTCTCTGCTTGTTGACTTTGATCGTGTCTTAAGTTGCAAATGTATGTTCTGTTGCATGGTGAGGTAAGTGAATGGGCTGCATATGTGTGCTATGTCTTACACTTGGATTGTCCAGGTGTGTATTTCTTACTGCAGCAGACCCTTGAATGTCATCACCTGGGTTGACTTCCGTGTCCTGAATCTTTCCATCATAGGATTCCGCAAAGCCCTAGTCCCGTGAGAGTGACACTGATACACACTTCCCACCCTCCACAGTGATGTTCTTTGGGTACCCCCAAGAGACTGTGTAGAGGGAACTCCCCATGCCTGCTCACTTTTGTGTGTTTGGGTGGCCCACGGCAAATGTAGCTTCTCAGACAGGGATGGACCCGCTCTTGAAATGCTTAGATTAGCAGAGGTGCCATAGTCAGACTCCATAGGCAACCCGTAGGTGTGATTCAGGCTAGCACCCCGTGAGGAGCCCCCATTAATCCTATGAACCCTGAGCCCACACTGCCGTCACAATCAGTTACATGGAGCCCAGGGGCTGCCATTGAGGTAGCAGAGGTAGCAACTCATCTTCCTGTCTACTCAGAGGCAGTCTTCTTGGCTAGCTGTTTGAGGGAAAAAGTGAAAAGATTTTCTGTGTTGTCAGTCTCCAGAATGGTGGACATGCAAGGCATATAACCACAACGTACACATATCTGCACACATGTTCTGCTATATGAAGTATAAAGAAGAGATATTTAAATATTTATATGTGGTCACACATATGTTTACATGGTGATATTTCATATACATCACACATATTGATATGTTTTCTCTTCCTCAAATTTCTACTTTTAATTCAATGGTCTTCTTGAGAAGTGAGTGTGGCTTTTTAAGTTAAGGGTTTTTTTTTTAATTAGTGATTGAAAGAAAGACCATCCTGGAGTCAGGTGGATTGAGTAGCAAAATCAGAACAAGCGAGGTCAAAGAACATCAGGAAGCAGTAGCAACTAAAAAACAAACTGTTTTATTCACTTAAACGCAGGTCATGAATCAGTACCAGCCCCCAGGAGGTGTAATCCTTGCCCCTGGAAGTGACCATCTCCCGGCGTCTATGACCACCAGCTGTTTGAGATTACGCTAAGTTTTGCTGCAATAACAAAGAACCCAAGTTTCCTACTCCTGTTTCCCAATAACTTCTTAATTGTGGTGGAGGCAGTTTCTGGCTGCTGCACCCACGGAATACAGGCTGTTTTTTGTAACGCTTGTAGGTCCAGTCTCACTGCATTATCACAAGGCCGACAACTCAGGTATAGTACCTACTCCTCAAGGGTCTGGTTTTTTAGCACAGGGAGCCCTTTCTTTAAGCTGGGGGATACCAGGACCAAGTATCAGTGATATTTCTTTAGACCTCTGAGTTTCAACATTGAAGACTCCCCGCATCTCCCTCTGCTCAGCACAGACTTGTCTCCTCGATGCCCATGAGTCTTCTCTTTACCCTGCTTTCATAACCTCCGTTTTGTGCCTTAATGATCTTCCTTCAAATAGTTGGAGAGGTGTCTGTCTCTAGTTGATAGACTCAAAGTGGCATCCTTCGCCCTTGGCATAGCCTCATTGTTCTGTAGAGGAGGTGGATATGGCTGTTGGTTTCTTAGTGGGAGAACATTTTCCCTGTGTGATCATTAAAATTCTGATCCTGAGCCCTGAAGAAAGATGGCAAGTTCCATTGCTACTGTGGGTGGTATTATCCCTGGGCAGATGGTTCTGCCTGGGCTGCATAAGAAAGTTAGCTAAGTTCAAACCGGTGAGCAAGACAGCAAACAGTCTTCCTTCACAACTCCTGTTCGGACTTAACTCAGTGATGGACTGTGACCTGGAAGTGTAAGCCAAATAAATTTTCCCCTCCTCAAATCATTTTTGGCCCAAGGGTTTTACTATAGCAACAGAATGAGACTAGGTCAGGGGTGGTCTGACTTTGCAAACATGCTCTGTGTCCCCAAGGATGGTAATGCAAGTCTGGGAAACAGCGAGCCTTGATCTAGAAGAGGAGGAGGAAGTGGGGGAGGGAGAGAGGGAGGAGGGAGAGGGAAAGGAAGAAGAGGAAGAAGAGGAGGAGGAAGTGGGGGAGGGGGAGAGAGAGAAGGGAGAGGGTAAGGAGAAGAGGAAGGGGAGGAGAAGGAAGAGGAAAGGGAAGGGGACGGAAGAAAAAGAAGGGGAGGAGGAAAGGGTGGAGCTGGGGAGGAGCAGGCAGCAGCAACAACAGTATCAAGCAGTTCGATACCTGGAGCACTCTGTAAACAATCCTGAGCATCAGCTCCATCAGTGGCAGCCTACAGAAATCTTGGTCCTTTGTATGATGCGAGGCTGCAAATAAACACCCAGGGAGGTTCCTAGCTAATGCTTTCACATCTCCACCAAAGAGTACGAATGATTCCAAGATATTCATCTGCTTTGTTAAATTTCACAACCCTGTGAACCGAGCCAGGGGCTGTTTCAGAGTGCTGCTTATACATCCATGATGAATGCCAGCACACACATAGGCCAGCACACATGCTAACCCAAGAGTCGAAACTCCGGTGTCAGATGCATCTTAGACATGTCCCACCCAAGTCCAGAGTCAGAGTGATCTGCAGGAAGACTTTCCCCGAATGTCTCTTTTGCTCTCATTTGAAATTATTATTCCTATCCCAGGATAGCAGCGTTGTCCATGTAGTAGGAACAAGAGTCGTGGTAAATTCCCAAAACCTACAGCCACCAGGCCAAATTGCCATGCCCTGAGATCTAACTGTCATGGTGGGTAAGCTTTTGCCTGCCTGCTATCTCTGTGGATACCATGCCTCCCCAGCTTTTCATGAGTTGGCCACAACATCTGTATCCAAGGTTGCACATGACCCAAAACCTGGACTGTTAAAGTGTCCTGTGCACCTGACTGTAGTGATTCCTGAGGTTCACTATGTAGTGATCACTATGTGGTTCAGCCAGCTTGTCCAAGTCTGTTGTTAGAAGACCATTAGTTAGTTCCTGGCCGTTTAGCCCTAAAATAATCACACAGAAACACTATTAATTAAATCACCACTTGGCCCATTCGCTCTAGCTTGTTATTGGCTAACTCTTACATCTTAATTTAACCCATTTCTATTCATCTGTGTATCACCACGTGGCTGTGGCTTACCGGGTAAAGTTCTGGTGTCTGTCTCTGGCAGGGCTACATGACTTCTCTCTGACTCCGCCCTTCTTTCTCCCAGCATTCAGTTTAGTTTTCCATGCCTACCTAAGTTCTGCCTTGCTGTAGGTCCAAAGCAGTTTCTTTACTAACCAATGATATTAACAGCATACAGAGGGTAATCCCACATCAGAGACATGCCATCAAGACTCACTTTTGTTTTTTTTTTTGATTCTGAGTCTTGAACTCAGGTCATTGTGTTTGTTAGACAAGCACTCTACAGACTGAGCTTTCTCTCCAGTCCTCATCTTGTAGTTATTTGGGGGAGGCAATCATTGTACGTGGTGCATTCAATGTTAGCAGTAAAGGACTCATCCATTGTTATGTGGAAGAATCACAAGAGGATAAGAGGCACAGCACTGAAGGTGATGATGCTTCAGTGAACAGGTAGGGAGGGGAAGGAGGCCTGTGTCCAAATGAGAGCAGGCGATCGGAAGACTAAGAAGTCTGCCCTGAGCTGGGACTGTTCAGAATGGGGCAAGGTTCTTCTTCTGGATTCCTTTGCTGTGAAGAAAGTGAGAGTCTAAAGTTTCCAGAAGCTTGCTTCACTATTGGAAGAGGAGTCTAAGAAAGAAGTCAGCAGAGGGAAGGCAGAAGTAAGGCACAGAGAAAAGGGGCAGACTCTTCAGGACTGTCTTAACCCGGAGCCACTCTCAACTTTCCAAGACGAATTTCTTGTAAATCCTCCTTGTGGAAAAGGTGGCTCAGCTGGATTTTATACCTGTAATTGAAGGCATTTTTACTAATATGGATATTATGTTCATTTAACATGTCTGGCTTTTGCAAGCCACCAAATTTGTAGCTACCAAGTTCAAAGTTCACCACAATTGAAGACTCATCTCTCCCAAAGCTAACTCTGCACCCTTCTTCCTCTGTTAGGAGAAAGGGGCACAGGAGGGGTCAGGACCATGATGACAGTGCTGTGTATTGGACTCCCACACCCATGCCTGGTATGGGTGAAGCTCCCCAAGCCCTGCCATTAATAAACTAGTTCCCCCCTCACACACATGGTAAAGCTATTGTCAACACAACTTGCATCAGGAGTGACAGCTACAAGAGGGATGGGAGGAGAGAAATGTAGGTTTCTAGGATGGAACCTTTCCAGCCTGTGGTTCAGTGTTTCATGGCACACCCCACATCTGCTCAGCCACTCAGTCCGATTTTCTTGTAAGATGTACTTGACCCTAGTATCTTCTGCTCTTTCTAGATACATGCTTTAGATGAGAAAGAGTTCTGAAGGAAGGAAGCAGAAGAAATGGCAAAATGCCCTTTAATTATTCTTCCAAATTTAGCAGTGGGCTTCTGGAATAGTCCTTAAAGAGCTCCCCTCCCTGGGAAGACGTAAGCCACTGACCTTCAGGGGATGAGTGTCTTCAAGACATTCTACCTACTCAAGCCAGAGGGGCTAGTTAGAAGATGCCCTGGCTTCCTTCCCAGCATGTTCTCCACCCCATACAATGTCATGCTTTGCACATAGAGATGTATCATCTATTACCCCACCCCCTTCGTCATTTAATTCATGACTTTTATGACGTTTAGTTTGTGGTGATTTGACAGAGAAGTCCCAGGTAGTCAGACATTTGAATACTTGGTCCTCAATCGGTGGTGCTGTTTGGGTAGGTTTAGGAGGTGTGGCCTTGCCGGAGGAAGTGTGTCACTGGGGGTGGGCTTTGAGGCTTCAAAAGCCCTGTGCTATTCCCATTCACTCTCTGCTTTCTGCTTGTGGTTCAAGACGTAAGTTCTTGGCTTCCAGCTCCAGCTGCCAAGCCTGCGTTCCTCCATGGAGATGTACTGGAAGCCCCAATAAACTCACCCTTCTCTAAGTTGCTTTGGTAATGCTTCTTTTTACCACAGCAGCACAAGCTGTAACAAAACAAAGCAAGATAAAGGTGCCAGGAAACCCTTGAATGTGAAGAGGCCAGGGGAAGATGGAACACAGCTATATACTATGGGTATCTTAGTCTCCAAGGCACGTGAAAGTCTGTGAGTTTCTTTATGCGCGTGTCAAGAAATAGTGGAAGCTTGCAGAAGTACAAAATATAGGACAGTCTCACTTTACTTAACAAGAGTATCACCAAGAAGTTGTGGAAATGTCAAAACAAATCCTGTGCTGTGCTGGATACATAAACAGGCTCTGCAAACTTCATTTGGGAAGTCATATTTAATTTCCTGACTACTTTGCAGTCCTTGAGGCCACGGTGCTGAGGTACCTGACAGGGAAGTCCTTGTCTATGAGGAAGGCTGGGAGGAGAAATGAAGCATTCGGGCTGAAGTCCCTCCCTTTTTTATCTGCACTGGTGGAACTCTCCCTGCAGCCCTCTTTCCCAGACACAGCTGCGTGCCCAAGAGGAGGAAGGAAGAGAAACACCACTCAGTTTATAGCCTCCTCTCCGAGCTGCGCTGGGAAGCGGCAGACACTGCGCTGCTTGGTGATGAGAACTGAATTGAGTAGCATCTGCTCTCATGCTGGGCTTCACCTGATATGGTTTACACTTCCCACCGTAGTCCACCATTGAAGGAAGTCAGGACAGGAACTCAAACAGGGCAGGAGCCTGAAGGCAGGAGCTGACACAGAGACCAAGGAGGGTACTGCTCACTGACTTGCTCAACCTGCTTTCTTATAGAACCCAGAACTACCGGCCCAGGGGAAGCACTACTAATGATGGGCTGGACCCTTCTCCATGGGTCACTAATGAAGAAAATGCCCTACAGGTTTGCCTAAAGCTTATTTTAGGGACACATTCTCTCAATTGAGGTTCCCTCCTCTCAGATGATTCTAACTTGTATCGCGTTGGTATAAAGCTAGCCAGTACAGTACCTTTTCATGGGGTCTCTGAAGGTTTTATTCTAAATAGAGGAAAGACGGGATTTTCAGGTAGAATCAGGGTACTGGAGGAAGGAGTGTGCCGGAAAGGTGTTTCTGAGTTGCGGCACATGAGGTCTCAACTTCCACTGTGCCAAAAACCACGACTAGGGTGGTGTGCTGCCACATCTGGGGTGGTGTGCTGCCACATCTGGGGTGTGCTGCCAGTGAGGTCTTTCATGAGAAGGTCTCTCTTCCTCAGTGTGGAACGTCCCTTCACTTCTCAGACTGTATTCTTTGGTGACCGTGCCTCTGGGTTGAGGAAAACTTTGACATTGCCGGAAGCCTCTACAGTTTGGACTGTTGGGATGTCAGGTTGTTTTCTGGGCCGAAGCTGCACTAAAGCTGCGCTGGAGATCATGTTATCCCTGTTTGCAGCAGGGTCACATCAGCCTCTGCAGCATCAGCCTCCAGAGTCTCGGTGCCCCGGTTGGACATTCTGGGTTCTACGTACATTGTGTCTGAGGTGTTCTCCCCTAAGGGGCCCTGGATGCAGAAATTATATTCGCAGCCAGGGAATTTATTTATAATTTACTACAGATGGCCAGTGCTTTTTTTTTTTAAAGCAGCTTTCCTTCTTCCTTTGCATTTTCCCACACCCACTCCCACTTACAGTTGGCAGCCTTCCCAGTACCTTCTCACCACTGGGGACTTATATTAATAGTCAGATTTTGGTGGCAGGGGCCTGGTGGCGCGGGGAGGGGTGGAGTGAGCGAGCAAACATGAGCAAGAGAGAGTACGAGTTCTCAACTGGATTACCTGCCCCCTGTTTTCTGTAATTATTAATGTTATATCTCTCACTCTTTACACTTATAATGTTAGGTAGAAATTAGTCTTGTGGACAGGAGGAAGACTCCACACTCCTTGGCTGCTATAGGACTTGGTCGGGAGAGAGCAGTGTTCAAGAATGTAGGCTGTAGTTATAGCCTCTACAGAGAAGCAGTGGGGGATGCAGACAGAGGTGAGAAGCAGAGGGGGGGGAGAAGGCATGGGATTGTGGAGCTGGCTAGTCTTGACTGGCACACCCACTCAACGATGATTGACAAGCTGTCTTGGGCAATGTATCCAACATCTCCAAGCTTTAGCTACTGCCACCTTATTGTTAACATGAACTCACAAAATTTTTTGTGATAACCAAATAGAATGATATATGTGAACGTATTTGCTGTCACATACAAGACACTTAATAAGTAGCATTTTATTTTTCCTTTCATTAGGAAAGAATGAGAATAAAAGTCAGTGACATGAAAATCCCCATGCACTGTTAATACAGCTCCCATTTTTCTTTTCCATAATATTTTCATAATGCTTTAAGCCATATGTGTAATTGTTTCAACATTTAATTTTCCACTGAATTATTTAATTACATTTATGACAAGCATGTATTATTTTGAGCATGTTAGTGGAGCCATTAGCTTATTCTAATGGATTTACAATGGAGCCAGACACTCTTTCAATGCTGATTTTGTGTTGATAGGAAGCTATGTTGCCTGCTGTGGATTTATCTTGCTCCAACCATAGTTTAATCAAATGGAATTCTTTTAAAGTCTAGATAAGGGTCCCCCCAGAGGAAAGGAGCAAGAAGAGTTGCTATGGAAACCATAATTTAGCCTGAACATTTATCAGGCCGGCAGCTCCTCCTTTTGCCCTCCAGTGTAGCACAGCAGACAAACGCGTGGTGGGTTTGTTGCCTTTAGGGGAGAGGGGAGCTACATAGCGGAGAAGAAGTAATGCGCTTGGATGTTTCTTTTCCAGGAGAAAGCACTCCTTGCGCACATCTGGAGCCCGTCATTTCTCTGGTCCCAGATGGGTCTGCAGCCCACACTTCTGTGGAGACCTGCTGCCTGCCCCAGTCTTCACTGCCTTCAAAGGGATTTCTTTCTCAGCAAGGCAATAACACTGACTGCCAGCCCTTCCTCAGTTAGTGCTTCAAGACCAGACAGGCTGATGGATGCTGGGTCCCCCAGTTAGTGCGCTCAGAGTTTTGGACATCCAAAGTGGCACTGAATCAAACACCCTTTTCAACACCTCTGTTCTCCCTCAGCTCCTTGAGTCTAGGCTAGCCTTTGACTTATAAGCAGGCTTTGAAATGAGCCATGTCACTCCCTAACAGTCTCCCCACCCTATAATTTGTCCCCTGTTAAATTGTCAAGATTCTCATTTATTTCCTGGGGAGTAGAGACGAGGCTTGCTCACGAGTGCTAACTGCAAGGAGGCTTCTGAGCACAGGCGGTGGCAGACTGAAAATGTGCGAGCAGGGGCTGGGCCCCACCTATTGCTGCTTGGGTTGCAAAACAAGGCTTCTGGAAGGCTGAGTCCTCACTCAGAAGATGCTGAAAATGTCACAAGGTGAGGTCTGCCATGAGAGTTTAAGTCCTCGGCCAGGATTGTGACACCACAGTTCCCTTTCTTTCTCTGTAAGTTTCTGGCTCTCAGGAACTGGCTTTGCTCTACCATGCATTCACTGGCAGGATTTGATTCTTTGCCCAGGCCCAAAGGCAAAGAGGTTAATTGCCTTTGCAACTCAAAATGTGTGAGCCCCAAACCAACTTTGGTTCTCTCTGCCTGCGTTGATTTTCTCAGGTATTTGTGACAATGACATCCTTCAAGTGCCTTGAGGCACCCGTTCTCCCAGTGTGTCTGGTACAGATACTGGGCTTGCATAAAGCTTAGTGGAGACGATGGGGGCCCTGCAGGCTGGGTGAGGACACTGCACCCCCAGTGCTAAGCAGTTTCCGCGGTTCCCATTAAGCCAACAGACCAGAGAGCTTACAGGACGAGCCAAATAAAGAGACAGCAGAAAGGCAATTTGCATCAGGCTAAAGATTCCAGGATGTAGTCTGGTGAGTCCAGCGATTCGGCCTACAAGTAGCCAGGGACCGTATGGAAAGAAGTCAATTGGAAAATGATGCTTGGCTCTTCGAAAATAGGATTTCTTTTTCTTTTCTTTTTGAGGAGTGGGGAGAAAAGGTCAAAGTATTCTTCTGCCTTGCATAAAAGCAGAGAAGAAATACTGTCCCAGAAGCCTCAGGTTCAAAGCCAGCAGTGAGGCCGGGTGGATGTGTGGGGAGGGCCCTAGGGAGACGGTCAGCTGCCTTGAGAAGGGAACTCAGACATCAGGAAATAAAGACAGGGGCTCCTGGAATGATCTCGGTATGACTCTTTTCTACACTCATCTACTTCCAAATTATTTGGGGATGGGTTGTTTGTACCCAGACCAATCTTGGCAAAGGTAGGTCCCGGGTGTTCTGTCACAGCCTCAGAGTCTGACCCGAGGCCTAAGGTGGGTGTGAGGTGAGAAAGAGAAGACACCATCGCCTGTACTAAAGACACATACTAATAACATAAGGTTAGGGGCACATGTGTGTGCATGAGCATGCTGGTGCTGGGGAGCTGGTTGTGACCTGTTCTTCCTTTCTTCATAAATTCTCCAGGGCCTCTAGGTACCACTTTTAACAAGACGTAACTATTGTTAGTTCTCCTGTGGAACTCCCAGAGCTTCTATTTATTGTTGGCTTTTCTAGTTACAACTTTGGACCCACTGAAGGAGCCTGACCTTAGGGCTGATTTACGGAATCTGTCGTCGCCTGTATTTGCTTGTATGTGTGTGGCAGTATGCACACATTCACATCTGTGCTCTCCTCTCCGGGCCCCATCCTTACTGTTCCTCAGTTCACAGCCAGTTAGACAAAATGGTCCCTCTGTGGGCTTAGGCAATATGTCTGGCTTAGCTGAGGCCGCTGTCCCTGTTATAATTTGTCACTGACCTCTGATGAGGAGGTGGAACAAAGTCCCGGCCTTGTTCTTTTCTCACGCCGCTCTGAGGGGAGGCATGACAGATCTAGGTTTGGTAAGAGGCCTCTGCGGGTTGTGTCCATTAGTTAAAGGAGTAATTCATATTTAGAACAGGTCGTTTGGCTGGAAAAATGGACAAGCAGCTCCCACGACAGACGAGAGCAGTGTGAGCTGCGTGGGGGTCATACTTCCATGTACTTGTGGTCTTAGGGGACTGATACCACACAGACAAGAGCAGGCTTCATAACACAGCAGGTTGAAGGGCTAATTTACTGCAGGGTTAGGAATTCTGTGTGGCTTGGATATAAATTAATGAGACTATCTCCATCCTCCCCCATTTTGTTGAGACACGGTTTCTCTCTATAGGTCCTGGCCGTCCTGGAACTCCATATGTGGATCAGGCTGGTCTTGAACTTACAGAGATCTGCTTGCCTCTGCCTCCCAGATAGACTGTGTAGAACCCAGCCTTCCAACGATTCTCTAAAGAACTGGGTTCTGTGACAGCAGAGAGAAATGTAAGCACTTGACTGTAAGGATGAGTGATGGTAAGGAGGTGAACGGCTGCACGCAGTGGCTCCTTCATGGAGGGAATGACCAACTTCAAAGCAGAGCTGGAGGAAACCCTTATAGAACAAGGAGAAGGCCAATTCAGACGCCAGCAGGCTCAGTGGTGGGGGGAAAGCATCCGACAGGCCATCCCATGCTCAGGCCGTCTTGCTCTAACCAGTGACTGGTGAGGCTGTCTGGGTCACCTCCACATGCTTCTCTGAGTTTCAAACTGTAGACCCTCCACTAAAGAAGCAACCTGAGGGACCCTGGGGCCCTCTTCCTCTGTGGATGCTCTGCAAAGCTAAAGCCACCTTAGTCAGAGACATGTATTGCAGTTGTGTGTGGAGGGCCATGGAGAACTCTGACTATAGGGCAGATTAGAATGTAGATCCAGGTCACTTCATTCCACCTGAAATGTTCCTCTCCCTTGCAGTGTATCTACTTGCTGTCGGAAGTTGCTCTGGGGTCCTGGTTCCTCTCACCTTCCATTCCATGTTCCCTCTTTAGCCAAATTACACTCTCATCTCTGAACGTTTATCACATCAAGACTTTGTGTTGGTTTTAACTCCTTTGTGATCACGTCACGTGATTCTGGGTAATGCAACGGAGCTACCTGTTTGCCTGAGACAACACACACACACACACACACACACACACACACACACACAGAGATATACACATATACCCACCCACACAGAAACACAATTTACATAATACATATTCACATGCACACACATCCACACATCCACATATATACACACCAAGTCACCCATGATCTAGGAAAACTGTGGCCTCCTGGTACTTACCTTCCCCACTCCCAAAAGTTCCCTTTCAAGCCAGTGTCCAAGTCTCTCTCCTTGTCCCCTTTTGTCAGCTTTGTGGACAAAGACAGAGCAAGTGTGGCTCGATGAGCATGCATGCTGGCATGTAGATCTTCATCTCCGGCCCAGTCTCTACCCACAACGCAGTTTCTAACAAACAGCGATTTCACTTCCTTCCCCAGCAGCCCATGGTTATAAAATACTTGGAATAAACAATAGGTAACTTTCAGTTGCTCAGATCCAAAGATTCCACACATGCATTTCGTTAAGGACAGATTTCCTACCTTTCTGCTCGTGAGGCCAAGGATGACGGACAGTGCTTTCCAGACGTGTCTCTGAGAAGATCGTGACGATGAGCTGCCTGTTTCTCAACTGCTCAGTTTGTGGGAGCAACTGATTTGGGGAGAATCAGCGTGGGGTGTGGATCGTTAAAGGCCAACAGGGCCACTGGAAGGAGCGAGGAGACCTTTCTGCTTCCTATGCTTACACACCTGTGGCCATAAACTATGCTTCACTCACAGTTTAATTTGTGTGGAATTTCAGAATTAAGCCCTGAGCAAGATAAGTAAATAAAGTGTCATCTTTCAGATCGCATCAGATTATTGACAAGGTCTACGTTTGCTCTCTTGAGCAATACGGCCGCATTATTCTGCCTTAGGCACAGATCTAGTGTCACAGCTTCCTGTTTTATGGTGGCCAAGTGCCTAGGTGACAGCATCTGAGCCTCTTTGCATGGCCTTCTCTCTGTGTACATTGTATGTCCTCCGTGCTTGGCATATGATGGGTTATCCTCCAACAACAACTGGTTCCTCTGGGATACTTGTCCTACTGTCCTTAATTTGACTCACAGGCTCGTCGGGAATGCCACCGTTCTCTCTGGAATGTAAGCCACACAGGACCATGCTCCCCTTCTCTGGTGGCTTCCCGCTTACCTGTGCAATTCAATTTCTTTCAAAGTGTCAGTTGACCTTCGAGGCTCTAAACACCTTATAGGAGGAAACTGTGCCATCTAGCACCAAATACAAATACCCAAAGAGTAAGCGTTTGCCGGGAGCTTCTAAATGCTAGGCTCTCCAGCTCATATTGCAGTTACTTCCCGGTGAGTAGTGAGACTGAACTGAAAAGCCACAAGGAAGTTTCAAAATGACAAGTGGCCAAGTAAAGTGCAGTTATGTAAGGAAGGGAGTACTAAGAATTGTTTTTCCCCCAGTGGTAAAACCTCACCAATTGTTTTTCAAAATGTGTTTTAGAAGAATCTAGCACCTGCGAACCTTCTATGCATCCATACAGCTTGTGCACCAGAGATGGCAGATAATGGCCCAGGACACTGTCAAACAGAGCCCAACACAAAACCATAGACCTGCTAAAAACATCTTGAGAATTTTTGCAGCTCAGTTGCGGTGACTTTGTGGACAACACCACAGTGTTGCAGGGTGAAGAGAGTGGACGCCCCTGCCAGTCTTCGCTGTTACCCTTGTGCTGGGGTTCACCCTCAGCCCAAACCAGAGAAAGAGGGTACCGGGGGAAAGATCAAAATCAAACGTCTGAAGCATGGTTCTACTCAATACATATTGTTTTAGACACTGTTATAGAGTTGAGAAGTTGTAAATCAAACCATAATAATTTATCTTGATGTCTCTTGCAGGCTCCTGGGGTAATCTGGCTCCTCTGACCTCACAAGTCCACCAATAACCTGCCTGCACCTCCCTTTTAGGAAACTACACTCTCAGGAACATACACCAAAGAACAACAAAACCCCAATAACAGCAAAACAAGCAAGCAAGCAAACAACAACAAGAAGCCTAAGACACTTTCCCCTTCTGTTCTTAGACCAGTTAGCAATAAAATAGACTGTAGAGAACACGGGTGAAATACCACTCTACCCAGTTGGTAAGGAAGTCAATTAAACTGCCTTGTGGGGCTGAGCAATGCAGTAGCCCCAGGAACTGTATGTAATCTGTGTGGACCAGAGGAAAACCCCTGCCGCACAGGCCTGTGTGTGTCACAGCATGGCCCTCAGGAACACAAGCAAGTGACATCTATCCTGGATTTAATTGGCAGTTCAAAGCCTGTATGGCTATGATATAAACTAAAATAAATAACAATAATTTTAGAATGTGTATGATTGATTGGGATGATGAAGGTCAGCCAGAATGGGGGAGTGAATGAAGGGTTATGGGAATGCTGGTATGATCAAAATACAAATACACTATAAATGTATAAAATGTCATAATGAGACCCATTATTGCATATAATTAACACATGGTGGTACATCATTAAAAGTATGAATGAGGTTTATCTATCAGTCAGCATGGCTGGGTCTCTGACCTGCTTACTAGGTCTATGATGTGAGTACAGCTTTTCTGTGCTCCAGGTAGCTTCTGGTCTACCCTGCCACCTCCCCATCTTCATTAGCATCGCCAAGCGTGGGTGTGTGGGTGTGTGTATGTGCCGCTTATCTCCTTACAGGGCTTAGCATGTGTCCTGTGACCCAAAGTCCAGACAGCCTTCGTCTCCTACTCTTCGGATTCTTCTGAAATCCTGGAAAGACTACAGAACATTTTCTGTGTCTGCAAAACGAAGCTGCAAGCATTAGCGACGTTATGTTTCCCATGACATACATCGCCTTATGTTGACACATAAAAATTTGCTTTTCGCTCGGTGATGGTGGTGCACGCCTTTAATCCCAGCACTCGGGAGGCAGAGGCAGGCGGATCTCTGTGAGTTTGAGGCCAGACTGGTCTATAAGAGCTAGTTCCAGGACAGGCACCAAAAACTGGAGAGAAACCCTGTCTCAAAAAACAAAACAAAACAAAAATTTGCTTTTCTATCCTTCCTAGGATATGATGAGGACAAGCAGGATCATAGAATAAGTAAACAAAAAAAGGAAGGAACTAGTCAAGCCATGTATTGTATCATTGGTAATGATGCCACCCCAGGCTCTTTTTCTGGGGAAAGTGGTTTGTTCTTACCCTCCTTTCTTCCCTTTCTCCCTCCCTCCCTCTTTTCCTCCCTCCCTTCCTTTCTCATTTTCTGCCTCTCTCACCTTTTCTCTCTCTCCCTCTCCCCCTTTCCCCTTTGCTTCTTTCCCTTACCCCTCTCCCTTTCCCCCTCCCCCATCTCCTCCCTCACCCTCCCATTTCTGGCTCTCATGAGGTGACAGCTTTGCTATTACCACATGTTCCCACATGATGTGCTGTCTTGCCATGGGCTTCGAAGCAATGGAGCCAACCCACCATGAGTTTCAACCTCTGAAATCAAGAGACAAAAATAAGTTGTTTTTTTTTTTAACTTATGAACTATTTCTATTGTTACGGTGGTAGATGCTGACTCATGCAGTGCACAGAGAAATAAAGCTTGCCCTTCTAGCCTGGAATTACGAGAAGGTCAGATGTCAGGGTCCTCTTTCTCAGGGGAGGGAGTATGGTTTAGCATCATCAGATTGGTATGGAGGGCCCAAGAAGCTTTTACTATGTTGGGCTACTGTGCTGAAGCTGGAAGGCCCACAGACAGTCTCAGGTGTGGACTTGGCACCATGCCGGCCACGCCAACAACATCTGCCCACTCTGTAATAACAGAAAAGAAAATGCCCCCTACTTAAAGTCAATCAATTGTGTATTTTAATCACACACACACACACACACACACACACACACACACACACACACACATATATATATATTTTCACAGCAACATCTGCTTTAATGGTTGCAAAGTGGGGGACTATAGCCTGGTCAAGTTGACCCATTAAACTGACCATCCCAGCAACAAACTCAATTACAGCATGCTGTTACAAGATCATCCCAATTTACAGGCGTTAAGCATAGATTTGTAATGTGCATCATAGGCTTTGATGAAACGCAGTTCATTTTCTGGGTGTGGCGTGAGTAAATAAAGAACCTGGTGTGACTTCATTTAGTAATTCTGGAGATCAGCGGTGATTTTGTAATGCCTGCAATGATTTGCAGTTTGAGAGGTTGGTGATTTTTGACCGCCTGTTTGAGGAGAGGAGGCCTGGGAAAATCAAGAAACCATCCACTGAAGGACATCTGACCCAGGGCTAGAGTTAGGATCCATTTCCCCCTCAGGCTTGTGTAGGGCACTTTCTTGTTTATTTTAAATGCCTCTCTCTGCCTTTTCTCACTTTGTTCTTTATCAAAGGCAACACCATTTTCCAAGTGACTTTTGAGAAGGCTCAGCCAGAGGAAGGCACCAGAGGAAGACTAGCAGGTGACTGAAGGGAAGAAGCCATGGTGTGTCTTGGTTTTGGGCTGAGTCATCGTGGGTGGCCCTGTGTCCCCAGGGCACTGACTTCTGAACAGTCTGCCCTTCCTGGTCATATCTATTGAGCAGCTTCCATCCAGATCCAGGTTTCCACCATGAGTCATGTTTGTGGATTATGACAGCAGCATTTCATGGCTTCTTTAGCCGTGGCAATGACTTTCTTTACTTGTTTGCCTCTCTGACCCCTAAGTGTGCATTCAGCCCTCCAGCTCCCTGCTCAACAAAATCCTTGCATCAGACTGTTTATGCTTGACACTCCTTGGGTGTTTCCTGTTTTCCTTACTGGACCCTAATAGATACATAAGATTTAAAAAGACATATTGACTACTAAGGAAAGAGTCAGCTATTCCTTCAAAGATGCAAATTTGGGTAGATCCCACTGTCCAAAGCATAACTCTAAGAGGAAGATTATGAAAAAGGACTGGAAGGTTCTTGGTGGTGAAAGGATTGGGTTCCAAAATAATGAAGGCACAGATGCTGGGGCTCTTGCATAGTTACTGAGCAATTAGGAAATGCATGCACATCCAGCAGAATGCAGCTTATCTGCCTTTTGGGCACACAATATGCACACAATTGGAGGGACAGCTGGAATCAGAGAGTGTGGTGGTTTGAGTGAGAATGGTCCCCATAAACTCATGTATTTGATTACCTGGTCCTCAATTGGAGGAACTGTTTTGGAAGGATTAGTGGGTGTGGCCTTGTTGGAGGAGATGCATTACTGGGAGTGGGTTTTGAGGTTCCAAGAACTTGTGACTGGAAGCTCCGCCCCTTACCTTGTGCTTGTGGATAGGGATGTAAGCTCTCAGCGATTACTCCAGCTCTGCGCCTGCCTCCCTGCCTGCTGTCATGCTGCTCCATGACAGTCATGGACTCTAACCCTCTGGAACCATGATCCCCATTTAACTCTTTCTTTTATAAATGGTCTTAGTCATGTTGTCTCTTCACAGCAATAGAACAGTCACTAAGATAGAGACCTAGGTTAGAATCATAGCTCCATTTCATAAACACATCTGTGACTTTGGGCAAATCTCTTAGCATCACTGGGCGTCAGTCTGCTCAATTCTAAGGCGGGGATAAATAACACAGCTTTTGTGAAATGAGAAGAATTATACTGCTTGGCATTTCTTCTGAAACTCTGTAGGACATTAACACTTCTAAGAGGGATGCTTGTCTTTTCCTTGACACTCCCCTTCCCACCTCTCCTACCATCTTCCCCTCCTTTCTTTTCCTCACCCTCCCTTCTTTATAAAATAAATGTTTTCAAATTCCCATCTTTATGCTTAGGTGCCATTACTCACTCCTGTGATCCCAGCACTTAGGAAGCTGAGGCAGAAAGACTGGGAGTCTGAAGCTAGCCTGGTTATACAACTTGAGCGACATGTCAAGAGCCCATTTCAGTTGATCAACTGATCAAATACATCTGCCTTTTCCTTTAGTTGAATTTCAACAAAACAAGACAGTGTGTTTTCATATTACCACTCAATTAAAACCATCCCTGTCATGTCTTAAAAGGGGATGGAATTGATTGCCCTCTTTGAACACGTGTGTATTGTGTGAGGAACCAGTATTTGCTGTTCAGTAGTAGCACATACCATCAGCTCAAGAAATACCCATGCAACAAACCAAGTCTTCTAAACTAGCAAGCCATTCCAGGCACAACACTCACTCTGTTTCAGTTAATGAAAACTACTCTCATACAACATATTTGATCATGTTCCCTCCTCTCCCACACCTCCCTGAGGTCCCCACACCTTTCTATGTACTCAGCCTAATGTTCTCTCTCTTTCAAAAGCAATGATAAAACAAAACAATAAGAAATTACTAAGGCAAACATTCCAAAACAAAAGCAAAAGGTACATAAAGCAAAACAAAATTAAAGGTATGGAGTTTGTTTTGCATTGGCCAAGTGCGCCTGGTCATGGGGCCTTCCCTGAACTATGATTACTCCAGTGACACTCCATTGGAAAAGACTGATTTTTCTTTTGCTAACAGGTATCAGTTGTAGATGGTTTCTTAGTTAGGGGTGGGATATCATGTCCTCTTCCCCCCTCTCAGTTCTAGAACCCTCTGTGGCTTGAACCTAGGCAAGCCTTGTGCATACTACCACAATCTCTGTAAGTTCATGTGTTATCAGTCTTGTTGTCTTCGGAAGACACTGTTTCCTTGCACTTATCCATTACCTCTGGATGCTACAACCTTTTTGCCCACTTCTATATAGATCTCTAAACCTTGAAATACTACAAGAAATACTATTTGGTACCAAGTGCTCAAAATTCTCTTCTTCTCTGTCTTGGAAATAGCCTAAACATCCATTAATTGAGGTACATTCACACAACAGAATATCATTCAGCTGTTAAGAAGAATGGAATTTGTGGGTAAACAGTTGGAGGTAGAAAAAAAATAATCCTGTATGAGGCATCTCAGACCCCAAAAGACAAAATTTTATGTTTTCTCTTATATGTGGATGTTAGCATGTAAACTTTCAATATTTGTGCCACAATCCAAATAACTACAGAGGTTAGGTTCCCAGTCAAGGACCAGGGTGGAGTAGAGAATCTCCCAAGGAAGGGGAAATAGAATATAGTGTTACAGAGAAAGAAAAGGAAAACTGAAATTGGATGACTAAATGGGGAAGGGATGGAAGAGAAGGGTAAAGGAGGAGCATGGGGAGGGACAATTAACACTGAAGGCCATTTGAAGAACTATATGAGAACTTATTACTATAGAAACTTCCTAATATATACATATCTATATCAATACATCTATCTATCTATCTATCTATCTATCTATCTATCCATCTATATGAAAAACTCTAAATAGAATCATCAAGTAATAGGGGAGATAATTCCTTAACTAGACAATTTATGCCACCAACTAAAACCTCTATTGCCAAGAAGGGTTATAGTTTGTTGAGTTGTTGGCTAATGGAACCCACCTCCTCCAACATCACAGGCTATTTCCAAGGCTATTGTTTTCTATCTACAACCTGATGATAAGGCCTTATTGCTGACAACAACACTTATGTCATTGAACACAGAGAAGTGGAACTGGTGCCTATCTAGAGTTTCACCCCCTACTGACTAGTGTTCATGGTACTGGAAGGTTCTCTGCACACTAGTGGGGGGATAAATAATCATCATTGTTACCCAGCTACAAACACTGTCACTTACAGTAGTGACATCTGACAGAATATTAATATATAGTATATTCAAAGAAATAACTAAAAAAAAGAGTCAAGTAAACAAATTGTAGTTGGACATTTCTCTCTTACCTGCCTGCTCCCAAACACCCAGCAGGTGCTTCCCAAATAATTGACTCAGAGGCTTAATATACTTTATAAATGCTTGGCCAATAGCTCAGGCTTATTACTAACTAGCTCTTACATTTTAAGTTAACCCATATTTCTTCTTTACACTCTGCCATGTGGTGGTACCTTTATTAGCATGGCAATTCATTTCCTGTTCCCTCTGTGTCTGACTGATGACTCCTGACTCCACCCTTTTCCTTCCCATCATCCTTAGTTTGGTAACTCTGACTATACTTCCTTTATGGCTACTGGTCAGTCAGCGTTTTATTAAACCAATTCAAGTGACAAATCTTTACAGTGCACAAGAGGATTATTCCACAGCAACATGTGACCTAATTAAAAAGTGGGCCTGTGGTCTGAACAAAGTATTCTCCAGAGAAGAAATGAAAATGGCTGAGAGATACCTCAAAAATATTCAGCATCCTTAGCAATTAAAGAAATGCAAATTAAAACAGCTATAAGATTTTTATCTCCCTGCAATCAGAAGAGCTCAGATCAACAAAACCACTGACAACAAATGCTTGTGAAGATGTGGGGAAAAGGGACCCCTCATTCACTGTTGTTGGGGCTGTAATTTGTTGCAGTTGCTCTGGAAGTCAGTGTAGAGAGTACTCAAAAAGTTAAAAATAAATCTACCATGTGACCCAGCTGCACCTCATCTTGGTATGTGCCCAAAGGACTTGACATCCTACACCACCGACACTTTCTCAGCCATGTTTGTCATCTTATGCCACCGAGACTTCCTCAGCCATGCTTGCTGCTGTTTTGTTCACAATAGCTGGGAAGCGGAAACAATTTACACGTCCTTCAACTGATGAACGGTTAATGGAAAAGTTGTATATTTGCAGAGCGGAATACTATTCAACTGTAAAATAAATTAAATTGGGAAATTTGCAGGTAAATGTATATGACTTGAAAATATTATATTCTCAAGACTTAGAAAGACAGGCATCACATGTTCTCTCTCCTTGGAGGTCCCTGGCTCCAAATCATCAAATGTGAGTGCACAGCATGGAGAAACCATAGGAAGCAGTGAAGTCAAAGGGGCTATGACAGGGCGGGGGCTCTAGAGAGGGTAGTAGGAACACAGCTGACATCAAAAGGGAAATGGGAAAAATGGGGAAGGGAGCTGTAACTGGGGAGAGAGAATGGAGGTCAATACAGAAGGAAGGAGGTGGGACAAATAACACCAAGATTGTTTGACAAAGCCTTAAGGAATCATATTATTTTATATTTACCTAAACATATATATATATATATATATATATATATATATATATATATAAAACACTATACACACATATACATATAAAACAAAGTTATGCCACTAAGGTTAACAATGCACCCCTCCAAAGGAGTACCTAACAAAATGCTAATCAAGCATAAGAAATAACTACATTGTTGTTGATTGGGGTAGTCCAAGTGACCCCTAAAACAATATAGAATATTACTGTTGTCCTTATTTGCCTCCCAGAGGTTGAAGAAATGCTCCTATTGCTGAAGATACTGCACACTTAGGTCCATGACTCTAATAAGTGGAGCTGTATCTAAACTAAAACCTCCTTCCTGGGGTCTGCCTTCCATATTACTAGAAAGTACTATGTAAGCTTCCACAGTATGGATGCCACCAATAGTCATATCCCACTGTGATGCCTGTGAACCCCAGCCATGTCCAGTATGGCAAGATAGAACATGGCAAAATACAATAGTGGCATTCATAGTTTGGCAGTAACCAATAGTTGTGTAATTGGACTTTAGATCCACTCAACAGAAGGGAAATCATGCATGGTACTAGAAACAGTCAAAGACCTAACCCTAACCCCAGCCCCAACCCTAACCCTAACCCTTAACCCTAACCCTAACCCTAGACTTTAGAGCAGGGGTTCTCAACCTGTAGTTCACAATCCCTTTGAGGTCGAATGACCCTTTCACAGGGGTCGCCTAAGACCATCAGAAAACACAGATACATTAGGATTTATAACAGTAGCAAAAATATAGTTACGAAGTAGCAATGGAAATAATTCTGTGATGGAAGTCACCACGACATAGCATGAGGAACTGAATTGAAGCATTTGCAAGATTAGGAAGGCTGACAACTACTCCTTTACCATGACTTTACTCCTACCCTTTCTTCACTGAGCCAGCACAATTCCTAACTGCATTCCAAAGCTATCCTTGTACCTTAGATAAGTGTAGTTCTCACCTCTCATCTAAGAAACTTTCTACGGTAAATGGAGACCCTTATGGGAAATTACAACCGGATAAAATGTAGAAATCAATGGATCATGGATCATACAACTTCATCACAATTCCTGTACCTAAGGCAAAGGGAACATTGAGGAAGAGGGGAGGGAAGGTTGTAAGGCCCTACACAAAGAATTACAGGAAACTAAAGGTTGTTGAGAGAGGGAGAATTAGCCTCTTTCAGAGATAACCTCCCTAATTGGTTAGTCAATACAAAGTCAGCCCTGAAACCACATGAAGAAAAACAACAATGGATTCAGCAAGTTGCATGTGCGTGCACGCGCCTGTATATGTGTGTGTGTGTGTGTGTGTGTGTGTGTGTGTGTGTGTAAAACAATAACAAAGAATAAGAAATTATCAACTTGAGAAAAGGGAGGTCATAGGAGGGGTAGAGGGGAGGAAAAGAAGGTGGAAGCGATGTAATTATATTTTAACTAAAATACATTTGAAAAAGGAATGATCAGAGCAGGCTGAGGGGTTGACTAAGGCATCAGGGCTGCGATAAGGCAGACACGAACCCCATGCTTAATGCTGTAAGTTTTGTTTGTTGAATAAATAAATGAAATAAAGCTGGTCCTGACTGTATGGCTAAATAGAGGGCTTTCAATTCTATGCAGACTGCTGTTTTCTGTTTCCACCTCTCTCTCTCTTCCTCTCGCTCCTCTTCCTCTTTCTTTTGTGCTTACTGAGTGCCAGAAACATAAAAGCAATTCTAAGCATGACCTGGGATGTTAGACACCTCTATTTGTGGCAAATGGCTTTGGTTTCTGGGGGTTTGGCTCAGAGTGTTCTAGCTCCAAGACCAGAAGGGTTGGAACAGTCATATTTTGACTAGAATTCTTCCTACCCTTTTAAGGAAGAGGGAAGCTTCAGTCTCACCCTTTTCTCTTTCCTGATCTCTCTTCTGACACCTCTTCCAACTTCCCCAAGTCATCTTATTTTTGGAGACTGCTGCACCAACCTTTTGTTAATTACCGTTGAATGCCGTGTGTGGCTCACACAGTGCATGATGATAATCTTGACTTCTTGTGGAGAGAACTTGTTCACTTTGAAGTGAGTTTATGTTTAGGAGATTGTTGTTTTCCTTTCAGGCAGTTCCACTTTATGTGACAGCGACAAAAAGCAGGCCGCATTGACTTAAGGTTTCAGGGCAGGACCTGAAAACGGGCTGACAGACTCTCCTTTGGTCAATGCAATAGCTGTGCTTGACTTCAGCGTTGTCTCAGAGACATGCTTATTGGAAATAGTAAACTAGAGAAATGAAGGCAGAGAGCCAAGAACAGAAGGAAAACCATTCAGTGAGCATAGTAATTAGATGGCAGGGTCATGTCTGAGCACCTCAGTGTCCATCGTAGTTATTTCTGTCATTGCAGTATGGTGCACTTTATACTTAGCAGTTGGAAAAGGGAATGAATTACCAGTGTCTATAATTTACCAGACACTGTACTGAACACCCTGTTTTTACCCTTGTACAAAACACTTTGAGATAAGAACTTTCAAGTCTAGAAACTGAAGTGCTTAGAAATCAGTCCTCTCACCCCACTCATAACTTTCTTGTGATCTTTAACATATTAACATATTTAAATTATTATTATTATTATTTGTATGTGTGCGTGTATGCATGTGATGTGTGAATATGAGTGAATGTCCCTCCATGTGGAGGTCAGAGGACAGATTATGAGAGTTGGTTCCCTCCTTCCATTGAAGGATCTGGGAATTGAACATGGTATCAGGCTTGTATGACAAGTGCTTTTACTCACTGAGCTATCTCACTGGCCTAGAGCTTTTAAACCTTTAAACCTATATATATATATATATATATATATATATATGTGTGTGTGTGTGTATGTATATATATATATACATATACATACACACACACACACACACACACACACATATATATATATACACACACACACACACGAAGGCTTTGGTTTTGGCATAGCAAATAATGTAATATTGCCATTTCTCCCTCTGGTTCTAAATGTACACGAGTGTTTTATCTGTTTTTAAGTCTATGCACCATGTACATGCCTGGTGCCCACAGGGGCCAGAAGAGAGTGTTGACTCCCTTGGAACTGAAGTTACAGATGGTTGTGAATTGCAATGTGGATTCTTGTAATTAAATCTGGGTTCTCTAGAAGAATAGTCAGGGCTCTTAAACACGGAGTCACCTCTCCAGCCCCCAAATATGATCATTTAAACAAGTGCAAAACAGTTTCAAAAATTAATGTTTACTTACATACAATACAAAGCTCAGCTAACCACAAAGTATGGAGTTTCCTCAGCCAAATATAAAGCATCTATGCCTTTAAAGTATGGAGTTTCCTCAGCCAAATATAAAGCATCATTATAAAGCCTGCAAGATAGCTCAGCGGGCAAAGGCACTTGCCAATGATGTATTTCTTACTTGCTTCCATCATTGGGTAAATGCAGTGGTTAACTTCAAATGTTGAACCAGCCTTGCATTCTTGTAATAAACCTTTGGTCGTGAGATACGGTTTTTCACCACAACATGGTACTGTGCTAGACTTAGGAGCAAAGCTTAGAAATGTGTGTTGTGCTAAAAGCCATGCGACTGCTGAGAAAAACTAAAGATTGAAATGAATGGAAAGACAGACCATGTTCATGGATTAGAAAACATGCTCCTCACATTTATCTACAGGGCAATGCAATCCCAGTCAAAATCACAGCAGATATTTGTTCCTGAGGAAAATTGATAAGTTGGCTAAAAATTTATGTGGAAATAAAAGTAACGTTGGATAATGAAATCAATTTAAAATGATTAAAAAAATAAAGTGCTAGAAAGTGATGTAGGAAATTACAGAGGAGTCATATTTACCTAAGGGAGTGTTAGGAGAAAAGAGAAAACATGCTGGTGGATGAATGAGGTAGCAAAAAATGAAAAACAATCCATTAAAAAGTTAACAAGGCATGTTTATTATTGACCATTTTGATGTACCTTTATGGGCAGAGTTTATTAAATTATGTATTGTTGACTTTGAACTCTTTGTTCACCGCTGTCTTTTCTGCTCTTGGAATTTCAGCTGTCAACCCTCAGTCACTTCTCTATTCCAGCTCTGAATGTGGCAGCCAAAGGGCTTCTGAGATTTGCAAATGACCCACAGATGAAGGTGTGAACCATCCTTATATTACCGAAATGGGGGAAAACCATGGCTATCTCTTATAACCTTTGAGTAGATTGGTTGACTTTACAGGATGTCTAGTGCTATATTTTCATTGGAAGCACCGACCATCACTCTTCACAAGAATTGGTAAACTAAACAGTAGTGTCCTTTTATTTTTGGTTTGTACAGGAAAGGGTTTCAACAGTGCAAACAACCATGGCGGGAATCTTGATCTGTGAGCTCTGGAGGGCTTCTATTTGGCTGCCAGGCCAGAACAGCAGAGAGAAAGTATTCCAGAATGGTAGCTGAAGATTGGGGAGGTGGCTCCCTGGACAAAGGGCTTCTACATAAGTGTGGGGATCCAAGTTTAAGGCCGAGAACTCAAGTAAAGAAGCTGGGCATAGTGGTGCATGTTTGTACCCCCAGCCCTGTGGAAGCAAGGATGGGAGGATATTCCGGGCTCATTGGTTGGTCTATTGAGGAGTTCCAGGAGTGAAGCAAGGCAAGAGAATTAGTCAACAGGGCATTCTTTCCCATATCCCTACAGCAGTGATTCTTCTAGGTGAGGGAAATAATCACAGAGGCCAAAGTTGCCAAAGATAAGAATCACTGAGAGATGTGGGCAGCTAGTCATTTGGAGAGACAGACTCCAACTTGTCAATTGTACCCACAATCCCTTCTGAGAACTCTGTGCAACTCTGTTGAAGGACACCTGGGAAAGAACTAAATTTCAGCCTGTGGTTTTTGTTGTCACCTGCCGTGGTATTTTCAGTGACTCATAAGACATGTTATTTCAGAGTCATACTGTCTCACAGTGGTCATCTCCACCCACGGTGTCAGTTCAGTCAGCCTGCTGTTCTTCTGCTTTGACAGACAGGTTAGCACTCCATGAATGCATGGGCCCACACTGGCCGGAATGGACAGAAATTACGTGGTTTAGTGGTCCTAGGGTAGAGCATTATCAGGATGTCCTGATGGAGTAGACAGATGATGGAGGAGACCACCCTCCACGCTGTCAATAGTGGGAGGACCTCATGGAACAGAGAGATGATGGAGGAGGAGGACCACCCTCCACACTGTCCATAGTGGGAGGACCTCATGGAACAGACAGATGATGGCGGAGGTCAGGAAGGAGAGAGCTACCTTCTAGCAAAGTGCTTATAGCTTTGGCTGATGTGCAGAATCTTCTTTTTACCATCTTAAGGAAAAGGGGACTTCTGTGTCCTCCCTTGAGAGTAAATACTGTTTGTCCTTTGTGGCTTTCTTTCTGTCCGGGCAGCCATCTTCATTCAGATTAATTTGAATTAGCTTCACTAACACACTTTAAACGAAGAAAAGTGCACACGGGTGGACGATCTGGAGGGTGTAACACGCCTCTGAATCCTGCCACCCACCAGCAGGTCCTCCTTGGGGTGTTTGAGATCTGTGATGATCAGCCTTGACCATAAGCTTGACTGCGTTAAATGATACCTGGGACAGTAGCATGGTAGCCTCTAGGTAGGTCTGTGAGGGTGTTTCCAAAGACAGTTTGTTTGAGAGGCCTCTGATTTAAGCGATGGTTTAAACTACGGGCGGATTCATGGCTTAAATGACGTGTGAGAAGATGGCGGACCTGTGAGGAGATGGTGGGCCTGTGGGAGGTAGGGTCGTGCTGGAAGAAGCCCGTGTCCAGGGTGCACATTTGAAGGGTATCGTGATGGTGGCTTTTCCCTATTACTCCTTGCTGTTTCTTGGCTATCCTGACATCAGGAGCCTGCACCACATACTGCTGCAGTGTTAGCTTTACCGGAGGCCCTCAGGAAATGGGTCCAGTCAACCCCAGACGTAACCTCTGAAACCATGAGCCAGAAGCAAACCTTCCACTTCAACACTGTTATCTCAGTGATTTCTCGGCTACTTTATCCCCAGAATGCTAACGTGGGCTCTAGGAAGTCCGTCTACTTGAGGCTATCGTAAGTGGGTGAAGGACTTCAGAACACAAGGACGCAAAAGCAATAGCTGCTTGCTTGCTGCCAAGTCTGTTTTTCCATTGGGTGCCTATGATGCAGGGGCAGAGATGTCGTTTGAAAGGCTACCAGGGAGAGCACTGGCCCATCAGGTCTCCTGAGCTCACCCTGGACTTTCTGGGCCACAGACACGAGGCTCTGTGCCACAGACACGAGGCTCTGTGCCAGGTTCTCTGGATAATGAGTGTCTTTCTTGCCTCTAGTACTCAGGACTGTCCAAGTCCTGGGCAGGATGGCAGGGGCAGGTGGGCCCACTTCCTCAAGCCTTCTGTTATGGAGTTGCTGCAGGGCTGAGCTCCCCTGCTGTTGCTGCAGATGGAGAGGCATTATGATGGAAATTCCAGCCATCTTTTTGCCAGAAGTAAAATGTTTTGCTTTGACCTCAAGTTCTTAGAGATTTGTCAAGTTGCTTTTAAAATCAAAACAATAATCGTTCATTTCTGGATGGCACAGTTGGGGCTTCTATGGTGCCTGGCAATGCATGACAACACGGCATAGCAAAAACAGAACAAAAAACCCAGACTGTGGAACTCAGAGAGGCCTATGTTCAAGTTCTCAGCCACTGGCCTTGATTTCTCAGAGTCTTGGTTTTGACATCCATGCATGTGTATGTTGGAGACTCACTCACACATGGAATGGTGACATGGTAAAACTGGGCAGACATGACAAGCCCTGTAGTTAGCATTTAGTACATGATGACTATAATACATCATTATTAATTTCTATTATGATTCTTATTTATGATCAGAAGGACACACTTTTGGACAAGCTTCACTAGGAGCTAGAGTGGGGACTGGCTGCCATTTAAGTGATGTGTCCATTTTAGACTCAAAACTGATTTTCTCTCAGAACCAATCAGAATTGTCCTTTCTCTTCCTTCTTGCCCTGGAACAGGGCAAGGGGCTGCTTCATTAACCTTCTGTGGGTTAAAGACTAAATGATGAGTTTGTTTAAAACCAAAATGCTAACATTGGTATCCTCTGAGGTAGGATTTCAAGTACCCATACCCAGCAACACATTTTCTTTTCTTTCTTTTTCCTTTTTATTCTGATGCCTAAAATCAGAAAAGAAAATCAAACCCCTTTTACTTTATTACTGTAAACGGTAACAACCAAGGTTAAGTTTTATGGTTGTTGGGCTTTTTTCATTCCCTTGAAAACCTGTACTGGCCTCTGGACCCTTTCCACCTTCCTGCCTCCCTGATCAGAAGTGTGCCTTTCTGTCATCAGCACTCAGCTGGGTTCCCTGTTCCTTCTAGGTGGTGGTAAGGTATGAGAAGGTCTTCGAGCTCTCCCCCAAGCAAGAAGCAGCAGGGTGTGTGTCAGGCAATGAGAAAAGACGTCAGCAAAGAAATGCGACTAATGTTACAGTCGGGCCCGACAAGAAAAGCCCAGTGTGTGTTTAAGAGTCTGAGAAGCACAGCCAGTGAGAAGAGGGAGGGTGCGGGACGAACAGGGAGGGCAGAAATACAGTTAGATAGGAAGGGAATGGAAAATCAATAAATGAAATTCCTTCCCCCGACCAAGCCCCTCGAGGGGAGTTTGCTAGAAGGGGCTGGAGAGGGTGGGTAAGATTCATATAGGGTCATGTAATTTATGGGGAGTTCCTCTCAAATCAGTTGGAAAAGGACAGCCTACCAAATTCATGGGGGTCTCCTTTGGCTTTTCTTTCTCCTCTAGCCAGGCTTTCTGGCTGGGTGGATTTATGAGCTGTAGCTTATTTATTTTGTTCCTGCTGAGGTAAATAGCTCCCTGCCGGGGGCATTTATGATTACCGTGCAGAGGAACGAGATGATGGATTGCTTCCTTTCGTTTGTCTCTTGACCAGAAAAATGTCTGTTTCTCTAGTAATTTGACTTTTAATGTGCGATGATCCCCCCTTTAGGGTGTTTGCAGGTGTACCACAGATGGCTCTGATTCGTGGGGGCTAAGGTGGTTTAGGGGGTGGACCTTGCCTGCCCACGTGAGGCCTGAAAAGGGAAGTCACTGTGGTTAGCCAGATGGAGGAATTTGTGGCTGAGCTTTCAGCCAGCCACACCTGCCATGTCTGTCCAGCCTCTGTGACTGCCGGACACACAGGCTTCGCCCAGACTTGGGCTTCTCTCAGGATTCCTCTCTTTTCAAGCCTCTGTATAAGGTTCTGATCTTGCTGACAGGGAACGTCTTTAACTGAGTTCGCAATAATTTGACCTTTCTCCCATAGCAGCCCGGGTAACACCGGCGTTCTTCCCCAGCCCCGGACTCTGCATCAGGTAAGACTGACCTGCTAAGAATGACTTTTCTGCTGGTGCAGCAGAGGCACGACTTTTGGGGAGTTAGCACCATTTTCTGAATAGATCTGAGGCTTACTCTATGGAGGTATGCCTGGCATTGGAAACCTAGGCAAAAGACTTGCTCAGAGAGGGCATAGGTGGTAGGGGAGAATCCACTACTTTGCAAAAGTTTGAAACATTGTCAAACGTCTAAATACTTATGTTTCTAGTCATTGTGAGAGCCTAGTGCAGGCTCTCAGCCTTAGACTGACAAGCTCCTTTTTGCCTTGTTTTGCACTGAGTCAATGCAGAGATTATTTGGTCAAGGTGTCGAGACTAAGTGACTGTGGAGCTCAGGCATGGATGGGACACCCACATCACCCTCTCCAAGGCCCAGGGAGCACTGTGGACTTGGGGGTGAAAGAGTGTTAGGAAGAGGATGAGGAGCAGTGTTGTGGAGCACTAGATGCGACGTGGCTGCTGCAAGCATGAACACACAGTAGCTATGGAAACCGGCACAGCACCCCATCTTGGGTAGGAAGGTACCAATAAGGCCTTGCCCCTTCCTGTGGAACTATCTGTAATTGGTGGTTGCAAGGGAAGTGTATCATTTTTGTTACTGGTGTAGCCACTGGTCGGTTGTCCTGCACAAGTAAGCAGCACCCTATCCATGTTCAGAGGAGCAGCCCTAATTAAACCAGAGGGTCGAAAGTAGACACGTAAGTAGGAGGGAGCTAGTGAAGAAGACCGGGCTCAGGGGGAGCGGAGCGGGGTGGGAGGAGACAGCAATGGGGGTTGAATCATAATGGTCGTACATGTGGAATTTTCAAAAAGAAATAAAGAATTAAAAATAAGTAACCTGAAGTAAACTTCAAGTAGCAGCTGGCTACTGAGTGTGTTCAGTCCTGTCTTGTCTGAACTGGGATGTGTGGGATTACCTAGTGGGTTGGGAGACTTAGCCTAAGAAACGAGTTAAACTGTGTCATTGATAATGTTTATGTAGATTTATATGCTAAAATATAATATTTTGGTTATCGTGGGATAAATAAAATACGTTATTTGAATTAATTTCATCTGTGTCATCTTTTTCTTTTTAAAATGTGGCTACAAGAAAACTTCAAATTACGTATCTGGTTCACATATGTGGCTCGCATGCTGTTTGTATTGGACAGTGCTGAACTAGGAACAGGACACAGGAAGTCCAAGACTGGTACTGTCATTTTCGGCTTCGTGATCTTGGATAAGTGACTGAAATTCTGTGAGCTTTCATTTCTAGCTGGCTAATGAGAATAGTAGCATCCACTCAGCAAGAGTGTTATGATTAACTAACCATACTGTTGTTTGAAATAATTCTTGTGCTATCTGGCAGATGCCACTTGGCCACTGCAGTTCCTGTCTTGAACATCTTGTTTGCCACCAGTGAAGGTGGCCACTTTGTTTACGGTGACTTGCTCACAGTTGGGATAATCCTGAATCTTGTGGTCCTTGAGAAACAGCAGCGACAAAAGCTTTGAGAAGGGAATTTAGCGATTTCAGCTAGAGAGTTATTTGGGGCTGAGTTTTAAGTCTGGTGCCCCTGCCCTGTCGCTGAGTGTCACAGTGGTTACCAGACAGGAACCGGTTCACACTGGGATAAGCCTCTAAAGTGTCTTATAAAGTCTCAGTGTAAGTCGGAGCACCTCCAGCTTCAAGTTAAGCAGTGGAATATTCCCGGAGCCACATTTACAGGAAGTTAAGTGGCAGATCAGTCTTTATCAGCCCTCCACAGTTCTCCCACCTTGCTGTTCATAGGCAGCCTCTGGGGAGTGAGAGTCTGTGTTCTGGGATTTGACTTCTTGAGCATCTAGTTGTGGATACTCTCGACTTCCTGTTCTCTTCAGGCATGACACTTTGTGAGGATCAGTGCCCTCAGCAGGCATCTGTGGAAAATGACTCATCTATCTTATGAGACAATTCATGGACACAGAAGAAAACAATGGGACAATTGTACCTGGGACAGTTCTATAACATGGCACTTGATGAATTATAGGACGTGGATAAATTCTTTGGAAGAGACAGTCTATCAAAACACAAAAGGAGAAACAGATATTTTAAATAGATGGCATCTACTAAAACAGTTGAATCAATAATCAATAACCTTCCCGTAAAGAAAACACCAGGGCAGGTTAAATCTACCAAATCTTGGAAGAATAAGTGATACCAATATTCTATAATCATTTCTAGAAAAACAGACGCATAGAGGAAACTTTGTCACTTGTTCTAGATCAGCAGTTCTCAACTTTTGGATCGTGACCCCTTTGGGGGTCAAAGTAAGACCATCAGAAAGCATAGATATTTACACTACAATTCATAACAGTAGCAAAATAACAGTTATAAAATAGCAACAAAAATAATTTTATGGTTGGGGGTCACCACAACATTAGGAACTATATTAAAGGGTTGCAGCATTAGAAAGATGAGAAACACTGCCCTAGATGATGATAAGACACCATATAAAATATATCTATATAATGTAGACAAAAAAAAACCCTTCAACAAAATCTTCACAAATCAAATCCATTAAATGCACAAAAGAATTGTAATAGCTTTCATTGAGACATCGGCATCACCCCCTCTGCACGGAGACTCAGGGGTCAATATGGAAGTGTGTGGGTGGGGACAGATTTTAAGAGTCAGGGGTAGTGACTGTCTGCATCAGAACAATATTTACAGTGTCGTGACAGGACGCCAGCACCCGTGTGAGTTCAGCAGCTGTGACTACATGCTTAAGACCTGCACAAGATCAACCCAACCAAAACACCAGCACGGATGGGGGACAGGCTCACGACGTCCCATCCCTAACTAAGGAGGTATTGGGAGAGAGCTTTCTTCAGGGATGTGTTTCCTGAGGCGACATCTATGGCAGGTGGCCTCACACCCAGGCATATACAGGTAGCTCTAAGGAGACTCGGTGGGTTCAAAAGAAAAGAATGTAACATTGGGAGGCAAAAGTGGTAGAAGAAAGGGGAGGAATTGGAGGGAAGGGAATAGGGGTGGATTTGATCAACATTACATGCATGTGTGAAATTATCAAAAACTTAGTTATAATTAGCAAGTTATAGCTATTAGAACACGAGTTCAGCACGAAAATAACTTGTGATGAAACCGATATTTTAAAATATATTTTCTGAAGGCGGTAGGGTGATATTTCTTTAGCATTTTGCTTCTCTTTTCTCCCTCTCCCCTTTCCTCCCTTCCTCTGCCCTTTCCTTTCCCTTCTCTGTCCTCCCTCCCCTCCCCTCCCCTCCCTTCCTTCCCCTCCTATCCCATCTCTTCTCCTCTGCTCTCCTCTGCTCTCCTCTCCTCTCCTCTCCGCTTCCCTTCCCATCCCCTCCCCTCCCCTCCCCTCCTTTCCCTTCCCTTCTTTCCTCTTCTCTCCTCTCCTCTCCTCTCCTCGCCTCTTCTCTTCTCTTCTCTTCTCTTCTCTTCTCTTCTCTTCTCTTCTCTTCTCTTCTCTTCTCTTCTCTCCCTTCCTCTCCTTTCACATCCTTCCTGATCCCCCCTCACCAGAGTTGGGTCCTGGTATAGGATAGACAAACTCTCTCTCACTGAGCTACATCCCAGCCCCAGATCTATTTCTTGATATGCAAAAACGACATGCACAGTTCTATTTTGAGTGACTTGTTAGAGAGTTATGGAAGATTTTTACTCTATGCTCACTGAACACACATAATCAGATCTGTCCTATGTCATAGAATGGAGTAGGCACTGTGAATATATGGAAAGTAATATGAGGCTTGTACACAAATGTTTGTAGTTTGTTTGGAGAAAAAAAACGTTATAACAGACATCAACTTAGACAGGAAGGGGTTTATTTCATCTTATACTTCCACATTACAGTCTGTTATCAAAGAAGTCAGGGCAGAAACTCAAAGAAGGAGCCTGGTGGCATGGACTGAAGCAGAAGCCTTGGAAGAGTGCTGCTTACTGGCTTGCTCCTATGGCTTGCTTAGCCTGCTTTGTTCTACAAGCTAGTACCACGTGACCAGGGAAGTCACCACCTGGTGTCGGAAGTTCTTCTGTTCATGTCTTGCTTTCATTGGTTAATGAATAAAGAAACTGCTTTGGGCCTGATAGGGCAGAACTTAGGTAGGCAGAGAAGACAGAACTGAATGCTGGGAAGAAGGGCAGAGTGAGAGACGTCATGGATCTTCTGCCTGAGATGGACACTGGTTAGAATCTTGCCAGTAAGCCACAATCACGTGGCGATACACAGATTAATAGAAATGGGTTAAATCAAGATGTAAGAGTTAGCCAATAAGAAGTTAGAGCTAATGGGCCAGGCAGTGTTTAAATTAATACAGTTTCTGTGTGATTATTTTGGGTGTAAGCTAGCCGGGTGGCCGGGACAAACAAAGGGTCCCCCTCTTCTTGTAAGAACCACCGTCTGGGCCCTCCCACATCAATCACTAATTAAGAGAATGACCCACAGGCTTACATACAAGCCAATCTGATATAGAGAGCCATTTTTTCAATCAATATTCCTTCTTCCTAGTTGTCTAGGTTGGTTTAGTTGTCCTCTGACCTCAACACCTGTTTGTGGTATGTTTGTACTTGTATAACCACAACATACTCCTCACACAGATAAACTATAAAGAATGAACAATTGATATTCATTCCAGGTATGCCAGGTGACTTCAACATATGGAAACCAAGCACAAAATTACACCTGCTTGATACAGAAATGGCCTCTGACTGAGTCTTAACACTGATCATTATAAAAAGCTGGCAGATGCTTTGTTGACTCCCATGGGAGGCTTTTACCCTTTCTGAGGAGTAAATGGTAGGGAGGAGTAGAAAGGAGGTCTGTGGGGGGGAACAGGAGGATAGGAGGGAAGGGAAACTGTGGTTGGTAAGTAAAATAGTTTTTAAAAATTAATAAAAAGTTGACAGATGCTTTGTTGACTCCCATGGGAGACTTTACGCTTTCTGAGGAGTAGATGGTGTATGTGGGGGAGTAGAAAGGAAGTGTGTGTGTGTGTGTGTGTGTGTGTGTGTGTGTGTGTAGGCACAAGGAAGAGAGGAGAGAAGGGAAACTGTGTTTGATATGTAAAATAGTTTATAAAAATTAATAAAAATGTTGGCAGATGAGGAATCTAGGGAACGTCCTTAGATTGATGAAGAATGTTTATCAGATTCCTGGGATGAACAAACTACAAATGTAGGCCAGGATGCCTTCCCCTTAAGATGGGGAGTAAAACAGGGATGCTTTGCCTCACCGCTCCTCTTAGCCTTGTACCTCAAGTCCTCTCTGGCATAGAAGGTTAGATAACGAAATAAAATGTATGCTGGTGATAATGAAAGCAATAGCTGGTCTCTACTCACAGGTGACATGGTTGTCTGTGTAGAAATCCAAAGCTTTAGCAAACACACTACCTGGATCTTTAAAACAAGTCTAGCAGAATGGCAACATACAAAAGTCTGGTTTTCCTGGATGCCAGTAATGACAGTTGGACTTTGAAAAACACAAAACACCCACATCTCTTACAATAGCCTCTCCTGAATAAAATACTTTTGTGTGACTCTAATAAGTGAGATGCATAATTGTGTATGTATGCTGAAAAGAAATCACAAAACCCTGAAGGAAGAAATGTAAGTGATGGGAGATCCATGGTCAGTATGGGGCTGTGAGGATGCCTGACCTCCCCAACTTGAGTCCAGCTCAACCCTGTGGGAGAGTTCATGTGTAGCAACATGCTAACTTCAAAGCTGGTTGAAGACACAGGAGAAATAGGATAAGAGAGTAAAGAAGGTAAGACACCTTATACTACTCAAGCACAAGGATTTCTGTGTAGTTACAATTAAGACAAAGACAAGGAATACTTTTATTCCATAGAAAGAACAAGAATCCTATCGTTTTCAACAACAAGGCTGGACCTGTTAGGATATCACATTGAGTGATTTAAACCACATCCAGAAGGGAAAATGCTACATGGTCTCACTTTTATGTGGCATCTAAAAAACTGAGAATTAAACAGTGAATACCAGAGACTAGGAAGGGAAGGGGTAAGGTGGATGGAGAGAGATGGGTACAAAGTTACAACTAGAAATGGCAAATAAATTGGGGTGTTCTGTATGCTGAGTGACTCTAATTAACAATAGTGTATTGTGCATTTCAGAATACCTAATGGAGAATTTTGAGAGTCCATATTAAGAAATGACAAACAAATGGAATTGATAGCTATGCCAAGTGCCCTGACTGGATCATTTAAAGAAAATGCAGCCATGTATTGAAATACTACTTGTCTTTCTACAAACCTGTGGAATGATCTTATCAATTAAAAATAAAGTAAAATATGTAAAGAAAGCAAGGCAAGAAAAGAGAAGCATTTAAGAACAGATAAATACGGACTAGAATGGAGAATCTAGAAACCGTCCATGCAGATACAGTCAACAGACCTTTGATAAAGGCACAAACACTTGCTGGAGAGAGGACGGTCAGCATTGTGACAATGGTGGGGACAGTGCCATGTCCATGGGTGAAAATGAACCCAGATACAACCCTTGCATTTTTGAGTCTTAAGTTTTGAAGTGTTATTTTCTTTTTATTTCTGGGAATGAATCCAGGGCCTTGCATGTATTAGGCAAGTTAAACATCAGTTAGCATCACCAACCCCAGAGCTGGGATAGTTTCGTTTGTGTATTTTAGAGAAGGCCTGCTCTGTACCCCAGAGTGGCCTTGATCTTGGACTAAACTCTTGACTCAGCCTCCTGAAAGCTGGGCTTACAGGCTTGAGTCACTGCACCCAAACTGTGATTTTTAACCTGAGATTTTTAACTAGTTTATATAAAAATGGGCATTTAATAGAATCCAAGATGTGTCCATATTTAGAGATTTATCAGGTATGTAAGAATCATTTAATGACCATAGAGAATTCACTATTTAAGTAGTTGGTGCTTAAAGACAGAAATGGACATATTAGACTTAAATTTTTAGTTTTAACTATTTGAACATTAGAATTGCTATTGCCAAAAATTCATAAAATCAACTTTTAAAATTTGATACTTACTAGTAGAGTAATATCTGCACAAAAAGTTAAGGGACAATGAATTTTTGTCTTATTTTTTTTCAACTGAGCCAAAATCTTTGGCTTGTGATACAGTTCCTCACTGGTCAATACCTAGTGTTTAGTTGGTGATAATGCCAATATTAACCCATTTAACATGAAGTTTTATAGCTAAAGTAAACCTCTGTAGAGTCTTTTCTTTATTCCTAAACTGTGAGCCCATTAAAATAAACCCACAGGGATTCATAGGATGCAGTGGGATGTGTCAAGGGTCTAAAATGTGTTTCTGTGTATAAAAATGGTTTTTCAGAAATAGTCCTGTTTCCTTTGTTTATTGAAGCCGGGGGATTTAAATAGTGAAAGAAAGGTGAAATAGAAAAGCTTCTCTGGTGAAAAGTCAGGGATAAGAAACGTGAATAAAATCTTCCCTATGCACTAGAACTTCAGCAGGTGCTTACTTGTAACAGGATGGTTCCTGGCACCTAGGTGATGTCGGAGGTGATATATGCTGTGAATATGTTTTATTGTTAATAAAGAAGCTGCTTTTGGCCAATAGATTAACAGAACAAAGCCAGGCTGAAAGAGATATATATATAGAGAGAGAGAGTAGGCAGAGTCAGGGAGAAGTCATGTAGTTGCCAGAGGAGAAAGATGTAAGCTCCCAGCCTGAACCTTGCCGGTAGGCCACAAGCCTAGTGGTAAAATCTAAAACAATAGGAGTGGCTTAATTTAAGATGTAAGAGTTTGCTAAGAATATGCTAGAGTCATTGGCCAAGCAGTGTTGTAATCAATATAGTTTCTGTGTGATTATTTCGTGGTCTGGGCAGCCGGGAATGAACAAGTGGCCTTCCCCAACACTCAAGTGATATTGTTGCGGGTGACAGTAAGTTAGATTACAGAGAGATGACTGTGGCCATCTCAGTAAACATGTCTCATGGGCACTTACACGAACAATGCCAGAAATTTCGGAGGGACTGAGAATACCATGGGAACTAGCAGCTCAGAGTCGAGAACAGGTGCTTTAGGGATGGCAGAGGCTTCCTTTGGGGAGGTAGAGGGAAAGCATTGACTGCAGGAGGAAGGGCTGCTCCTTCCTCGGTCTCCACCCTTTGCATACTCTATACTGCTCATGTCTCCTTTCCTGGGGCGGGGTGGAGACGTCTCCTTTTGGTTTATGAAATCATGTTCTAGTCTAGTTTCCATTACTGTGATAAATAGCATGACCAAATGCAACTTGGGGAGGAAAATATTTATCTCATCTTATACTTCTATGTCATAATCCATCATTGAAGGAAGCCAAAGCAGGAATTCAAGACAGAAACATGAAGGCAGGAACTGAAGCAAAAACATGGAGGAACATTGTTTTCTGGCTTGCTCTTTGTAGCTTGCTCAGCTTGTTCTCTCTCTCTCTCTCTCTCTCTCTCTCTCTCTCTCTCTGCTATTATTATTTTATTTTAAAATTTTATTTGTATGGGTGTTTTATCTGCATGTATGTCTGTATACAATGTGTATCTCTGCTGCCTTTGGAGTCCAAAAGAGGGGGTCAGTTACCCTGGCACTAAATGACACATGCTTGTAAGTCACCCAGTGAATGCAGGGAATCAAACCCGAAAAGGAATCATCCTCTGAAAGAGCAGCCAGTTCCTTTAACTGCCAAGGCATCTCTTCAGCCCCTCATCCTACTTGGCTATACATTCCAGGACCACCTACCCAGTGGTGGCACTGCCCAATGTAGGCTGGATCCTCCCATATAAATCACTAATCAAGAAAATGCCTCTACAAATGTGTCCACAGGTCAATCTCATAGAGGCAATTCTTTGAGTTTCTTTCTTCCCAGATATGTTCAGGTTTGTGTCAAGTGAACAAAACCTAATCAGTATGGATGTAGAGCCCAAGATCCACTTTGTAGGACACACACAGTGGAATTCTTTTGGACTCTGTAGCTGGTACAAACACATCCAGATGTAGAAGCTATACAGTGGTGTTCTTCAGAACCCTGTAGCTGGTACACACACATCCAGATGTAGAAGATACACAATGGTGTTCTTCAGAACCCTGTAGCTGGTACAAACACATCCAGAAGATAGCTGGTAAATATATACACACAAGGGTAACGTTTTAGTACCAGCATTTCCTTTCCAAGCAAATACATAGTCGAGATGCCTTTGCCTCTGTGAGGGATGAACAGGGTCACTGAAATCCAGAACCATTATGGCCAGAGGAGAAGGCAAAGAGGAATACCCAGTATGAGCCAATGGGCACTCTGAACCTAGGCTGGCCAGGGGCAGCCTTGGGGAACTGCTTCTCTGTGCACACTTTCCTTTGCTAACAAACAGTATGAAGTGATAGCACCATTCTTTGATGCAAAGTTCCCTGGAAGAGGACAGGAAACAATAGCCAGTTGTCAAGAGAGTACATATTCTTCCACTTTTCAGTTTCTGAGTTGCATGCGTTCTTCATGATCTCTGAACCTTTAAATGAAAACCTTACCAAATTGAACATGACAGGTTTTAACATTAGAAAAGCATCCTGTCTTTCAGAGATGCTACAGTGAAATACTGCAGACTGGGATGTTTATACAACAGAAAATATTTTTTTTCACAGTTCTGGAGGCTGTAAGTCTAAGACCAAGTTGTCAGCGGGGTTACTTTCTTCAGAGGCTCCTTCTTTGTCTCACAGGACTCCTCACGTGTGAGTATGCCTTTGCCCTGGGCATGCGTTCCTGGCATCTGTTTTAAACAGGACCCCAATCACATTGGATTGGGCTTCCTCCTTCTGACTTTGGTGAACCTTGTTTATTCCTCTAAAGGCTCTATCTTCAAGTATAATTACAATGGGGGTATGATGTGTGATTCCACTCTGTATGCTGTGAATATGTTTTATTACCATTGGTTACTAAAGAAGCTGCTTTGGTCACATGCTCCATCAGTCCCAGTCTAGCTGGCCTTGGTGAGCTACCATTAGATCAGCCCCATTGTCTCAGTGGGTGGACGCACCCTTCACGGTCCTGACTTCCTTGCTCAGATTCTCCCTCCTTTTGCTCCTCATTTGGACCTTGGGAGCTCAGTCCAGTGCTCCAATGTGGGTCACTGTCTCTATCTCCATCCATCGCCAGATGAAGCTTAAGCTTCTATGGTGATATGCAAGATATTCATCAGTGTGGCTATAGGATAAGGCCAGTTCAGGCACCCTCTCCTCTGCTGCCCACAGAACTAGTTGGGGAAATCCCCTTGGACACCTGGGAACCCATCAATAGCCAAGACTCTAGCCAACTCTAAAATGGCTCCCTTGGTTAGGATAACTTCTTCCCTGCTCTCATATCCACCCTTCCTCCATCTCAATTATGCCATTCCCCCAAGCTCTCCCCAATCCTCCCCTTCTCCCTTTTCTCTCCCCATCTCCCCATTCCCCTAATACATCCCCACCCCCCTGCTCCCAACTTTTGCCCGACAATCTTGTCAACTTCCAATATCCTAGAGGATAAATATATGTTTTTCTTTGGGTTCACCTTCTTATTTAGCTTCTCTAGGATCATGAACTATAGGCTCAATGTCCTTTGTTTACGGCTAGAATCTGCCTATGAGTGAGTACATACCATATTCCTCTTTTTGGGTCTGGGTTATCTCACTCAGTAAGGTGTTTTCTATTTCCATCCATTTGCATGCAAAGTTCAAGATATCATTGTTTTTTTACTGCTGAGTAGAACTCTAAAGTATATATGTGCTACTACACCCTCTTTATCCATTCTTCTATTGAGGGGTACCTAGGTTGTTTCCAGGTTCTGGCTATTACAAATAGTGCTGCTATGAACATAGTTGAACAAATGCTTTTGTAGTATGACTGGGCATCTCTTGGGTATATTCCCAAGAGTGGAATTGCTGGATCCTGAGGTAGGTTGACTCCCAGTTTCCTGACAATGAGGACTGATTGAGAAGCCAAGGACAATGGCACTGAGTTTTGATTGTACTGCACAGACTGGCCTTGTAGGAGCCTAGTCTCTTTGGATGTTCACCTTCCTAGACCTGGAGGGAGGGGGGATGACCTTGGACTTTCCACAGGGCAGGAAACCCTGACTGCTCTTAGGACTGGAGAGGGAGGGGGAGAGGAAGTGGGGGGAGTGAGAGGGTATTGGGAGGAGGTTGAAATTTTTAATAAATAAATAAATATCAATAAAAAATAAAGAAGCATACTAAAGCAAAAAAAAAAAAAGAAGAAGAAGAAGAAAGAGAAAAGAAGCTGCTTTGACCTATAACAGGGCAGAATATAGCCAGGCTAGAAGAGATATAGAGAGAGTAGGCAGAGTCAGAGAGACACCATGTAGCTGCTGAAGGTGACAGATGCCAGACCCTTACCAGTAATCCACAGCCTCGAGCCCATACACAGATCAATAGAGATAGGTTAATTTAAGATGTAAGAGTTAGTTAATAAGAAGCCTGAGCTAACAGACCAAGCAGTTTTACAATTAATATAGTTTCTGTGTGATTATTCGGCTCTGAGCAGTTGGGAAACAAGTGAGCAGTCTCTGTTTACAGGGGTAGGTTTCAATGTGTGAATCTGGCGGGGGTGGGGGAAAGTAAAATATATCAATTCCTAATAAATGGTGAGCCGGTTTGTTTACTGTTGGCTCCCTGTCACACAGTATTAACAAGTATTAACACAGTGCTTAGCAAGTATTTGGAGAATTAATGCTGACTGAGTAGGTACCTCTGTTATAAATGGGCCCCCACATTTTGTTAATTCTCATAAGCAAGGAAAGTAAATACCCGTTTACAAGGGTTAGCAATGATGTCAGAGCAATTTAATAAACAGGTTGAAATAAATAAAGGCGTCTTTGGTGTGGGTTCCAGATCAGGCTGAAATGCAAGACCCCAGGAGAGCTCTTCCTTCTGCTGGAGTTGCATTTAAGCAGCACAGCTGCAGTGGTTTAAAGTTGAATATTGAAGACTGGATAGGTGTGTGAACTTTCAGGAAATGTGTTGAGAGGCGCAGAGGCAAGCTTCTTCCTCGTCTTCTTCTCTTTCTTCTTCTCTTCCTTCTCCATTTTTCTTTTGCTGACACATAGAAGCAGCTTCTCAGATGTTCAAGGCCTCCCTACCAGCGACTGCCAGGCCAAGGTTAGCACTCAGCTTCCTTAGACTCCAGAGTACTGATTTTATTTATTTATTTTTTAAAGTTTTGTTTTGTGTGTATGTGTGGGTGCCCATGGAGTCACCCTGAAGCACTGTTACAGGAGGTAATGAACTGTCTGTTGTGGGTGCTGGGTCCTCTGGAAGAGTCATTTCTAACCACTGAATCATCTACCCAGCCTCTGATTTTATCATTTTACGATAAGTATATGTGTTATGTATGTGTATATGTATGCATGCCTGTGTCTTTTTATGCCTGTGCCTCTGTGTATGTCTGTATGTGTCTGTGTGTATCTGTGCATGTATGTGCCTGTCTGTATCTGCGTGTGTCTGTGTATGTATGTGTCTCTCTGTGTCTGTGTCCGTGTGTATCTGCGTGTGTCTGTGTATGTATGTGCCTGTCTGTGTCTGTGTGTGTGACTATGTCTGTGTGTTTGTATGTGCCTGTCTGTGACCATGTCTGTCTATGTCAGTATCTGTCTGTAGGTATGTGCACAAGAGTGCAGGTGTCTTTGGAGATGTTGAATCCTTGATTTTTAATTAAAAAATATTTCTTTATGAATGTTTTGCCTGAATATCAGAATGTGTACCCAGGCTAGTGCCTGTGGAGGTCAGAAGAGGGCCTTGATCCCATGGCACTGTAGTCATGGATGGTTGTCAGCTGTCATGTGGGTGCTGAGAACCAAACAAGGGTCCTCTGCAAGAGTGACCAGTGCTCTTAGCCACTGAGAAATCTCTGCAGCCCCCGATTTTAGTTTTTCATACCCTTCTCGTTTAGCACATTGAGGTAACAAGTGTGAAGATCAAAGGAGAGTTTGTCTTTTGTGACATTTGAATACTGAGAACTCCAATTCGCTCCCAGAAGCATCTATTCAAGGTGTTTTAGTGGATTAATCACGGAAGGAGTCCGGCAGGGCTGTCGCTTCTATTTGTTGAATCTGCCATCACCTTCCTCTCCTTTCAGTTGCTATCACAGAAAACCCGAGACTGTGTAGTATAAAGGCAAGGGCTTTATTTAGTCTCGTGCTTCTGGGAGTTTCAAAGTTTCAGATCAGGGCAGAATCTGAGAGCCTTGGGCTGCTTCACTGTGCTGGGAATTAGAGCAGAAAGCATCAGGAGACATGCAGGGACAGCTTTCCCCGTGACACATGCAGCCTGTGAAGGTGAGAATGTCCCACCTCAGGAATTAACAGTCCTTTGAGAAACTACCTCTCAAGGGCCTTACACCCCATTATAGACAAAAATGGCCCTTGGTGCGGGAGAATTGTCTGTATTCTGTCAATCATATTTTAATAAAACGCTGATTGGCCAGGCAGGCAGTATAGGTGGGAAAACCAGACAGGAAGTAGAGGTGATGCAATGAAAACAGGAGTATCCTGGAAAGCAGGAAGCCATTCCTTCACTCCTGCGCAGATCACTGAAGAGGCAGCATGTAACTTGCCCAGCTGAGAAAGGTACAGAGCCATGTGCTAAAGTAGATAAGGATAATGGGGTAACATAAGTTATAAGAGTTAACAAGAAGCCTGACCTAATGAGCCAATCAGTTTATAACCTGATGTAGACTCCGTGTGATTTTCCTTGGGACTTGCTGGCTTGTTGGGGTACTGGGTGGGACAGAAACCCCAACAAGCTGGCCCTCATGTTACAAATGGCGCCCAGACGTGGATAACTGAATCCACAAAAAGCCTGAGAAAGGTTGGAAAAGAATAGAGTAAAGCATGGCTTCTTGGTGGCAGCAATTTCTCAGGTCTACTTTGCTTGCTAGAGGCAAGCAAGCGCTCTCATCTGAGAGAGGCTTCCTGACTCAGCTTTAGCTGCAAGGTTTTGCAGCTCTTTAAAGAGGTCCTGCCACAAAACACTTAAATGTTGTTGATGACAAGCTGAACGCATTCTTTTCATTTTCAGCTGTAGCAGGAGAAAAGCTGTGCTGTTTTAAAATGCCGGCTATCAGGACTGTCCTGCCAGGACAAACTCTGACTCTTGCAGGCAGGCAGTCCGACTGAGTGTGGTCTGTGAGCAGAATGATGCAGCTTGCTTGCTAGCAAGGACCTTGAAACACCATAGAGTTGTGGCAGTGAACACAGCTCTGGCTGGTATCTCAGCCGTGAGGCTGGAAAGCTAAAAAATGAGCTGGATCTAGCCGTCAAAGCCACGGCTCTCCATATTGCTCAGTAAATTAAAGGCTTATGAAGTCAGAAAAAGAGAGATACAGTAAAGAGAGATTCAAAGATAAAAAAACCTCTAAATGGTTTACTATGTGTTAAAAATATATGCAGGCTAAAGGTTAAAGTCATTAAAAATAAAAAATAAAGAAAGGGAGAAATAGGGTGTGGTGGTACACACCATTTATCCCAATGCCTGGGAGGTAGAGGCATATTGACCTCTGTGACTTCAAGGGGCAGAGGTAGATTGACCTCTGTGACCTCAAGGTGTGGTAGTACACGCCTTTTATCCCAATGCCTGGGAGGCAGAGACAGATCTCTGTGAGTTCAAAGTGTGGTAGCACACACCTTTAATCCCAGTGCTGGGGAGGCAGAGACGGAAGGATCTCTGAATTCAAGGACAGCCTGGTCTACAGTGTTATTCCAGGACAAAGATATACAGAGAACCTGTCTCAAAAAGTAAAAGTAAAAATAAAAGAAATAGAGGTTAAAGTAAAGCCACATAAAGATGGAAAATATACAGAGAATCTTCATACTGTATGCTATTATGCTCTCTTTAAATTGTTTGATTGCTGAGGAAGGAGCAACAACTGCTAAAAGACTTTTGTTTATAAATGCTGCAGGATTAATCCAAGATAGACATTTTGAAAATACCTTGGCTTCAAAACTGAAGTCAAAAGGTTTGTTACTTTGGAGAAGAGATTTTGCTTGTGTTTCCACAGAAAATGAGAGCCTCTGGATTTATTCAGAGTTAAGAAAATTCATCTTTGGCCAAGGGAGACCACCTGAGCAATCTCCGGTAGGAACAGATGGCCCAGATGTCTGAGTTCTACATCCAGAACTGATCCAAGACTGCTGCCTGAGATGATCGAGACTCACAGGATACTCCAGTCATGACTTGATTATAACTCTAAATTTTCTTTAGGTCCCCTTAAGACTATCAGCACCCCCAACCAGCAGGAAGTAGCCTGAAATACTACGCCCACATTCCCAACAAATGGACTATGGGTATTTTTCTTTGTTTTAAAAAAAAAAAAAGAGGGAAATGGTGCGGGAGAATTGTCTGTATTCTGTCAATCATATTTTAATAAAACGCTGATTGGCCAGGCAGGCAGTATAGGTGGGAAAACCAGACAGGAAGTAGAGGTGATGCAATGAAAACAGGAGTATCCTGGAAAGCAGGAAGCCATTCCTTCACTCCTGCGCAGATCACTGAAGAGGCAGCATGTAACTTGCCCAGCTGAGAAAGGTACAGAGCCATGTGCTAAAGTAGATAAGGATAATGGGGGTAACATAAGTTATAAGAGTTAACAAGAAGCCTGACCTAATGAGCCAATCAGTTTATAACCTGATGTAGACTCCGTGTGATTTTCCTTGGGACTTGCTGGCTTGTTGGGGTACTGGGTGGGACAGAAACCCCAACAAGCTGGCCCTCATGTTACAGGCCCTCACACTTCAGTCTGTGTTTCAGAGGGGACAAACCAAACGGAAATGCAGCAACCATGCTTACCACATTTGAGTTTACACAGTGGATAAGCCTGTCAGTCATACACAAAAGACAGTCTTTCTCAGTATGCTAGCTCAGCCACCTAAAAGTCATGACCCACGTGGATGTGTAACTGACATTACAATCAAATCAACTGTCCACATGGAAAGTTCATGGATAAGTGCTGTCCTCAGTGGTACCCACAGTCAATGACCTGAAGTAACCACCAGATTTTTAAACTGAAAGTCGGGCAGTTGGTGTGCCAGGTGGGACTCTCAGCTGACCTGGTCAATAACTGGTCAGGGAGCTGTCACACACAGGCCACCACCTGAGTAGCCCTGTATGGCTGGGTAGCAGTGCGGGGTTCTCTCCACTGAGGTGTGGTAGCCTACAATAACCTGCATGTATGTGGGATGCGCAATGTGGCGAGTTTTAATACATGCACGGATTTACTAAAACTTCCGTCACCACCAAAACAGTAAGTCACTACGTCTAAAAGTTTTCTTAAATACTTAGGTAATTCCTCTTTCTGAGTCTTCCTGCCCCTTAGCTGTCATGTTGAGTTTCTGTTTCGACACATTCACTTGCCATTTCTAGAATTTTATTTAAGAAACTAGGAGGTGTATTTTTTTTTCTAAAAAAAAAAAGTTTTCTCTTTTTCTCTATTGTCTATGAGGAATTATCGAGAAAGTATCAGTGGGATTTCTAGCACTGTGACTACAGAAAATGAGATGCCCTGGGCTTCTTAGAAGTTTGTAATTTCGCGAGAGGAGACAGAACACACATAAACAACCCTGCTAACCTCTCAGTGATTGGAACTGCAGACAGAATTTCAGCTAAAATACCAGGCGTTTTACGTAAGAGTTGAAAGTGTTTATGCCTTTAAATTATAGAGGCTCCAGCGTGCAAGATAAACAGCACTGGGCTCCAGGGCAATGCAATCCCAATAACGTGAGTAATGCTATTTGTTCCTCATATCCAGAGATGAATTATGTGTTATAACCACACAAAATGTGATCGTAAATTATCTAATTTTATTTTGTAATTCCTCCATAAATTTTGGGGAAAATATTCTCTAGAGAAATCTGTTTGTTTCGAGTCATTCTGTCAGGCAGCACCGAACTTCGCTCCTTTGTGCCTTTGTGTGTTTCTGTCTCGTTAGGGGAATGCTAGGTACAAACACTTCTAGCTCTGCTCACATCAAGTGATAGTATTCAGCAATTCAGCAGTTTTGAAGATATTTAACGCAACATCTAACTGCATTGTGTTTATTAAGAATTGTTACTTCCTAAATTTAGTAGGGAGATTGAGTGACTAGCTATGGGCAACAACGAAGCCTTTCACATGTAGCAACTCTGAGCAAAGGATTATTTCTCAGGAACCCTGGGCCTGCTGCTGTCTTAGGGACATTTTGTAATATTGCCTCTCAGCGTTGTCCGTTCGCTAACAGTGGACAGCTGGTCATTGATTCATGACTTTGATTTGTTTTCAGTGCTAAACCGCCTTTCAAAACTGTTTCTTTGGAACAATTATTTTGAGGCTCGGTGTCAGGGTGGATGGCTGGCTGGTTAGCTGGTGTTTTAAGATGAGCGCACGGGACAGTTCATCTCTTTTTATTGCTGAGCGATTTGATTATCATACTTCGATGGGTTTATCTACTTGGTAGATGCCGGACATTTTGGTTACTTCCAGGGCTTGCTGCTGCAAAAGAAACAAAGACAGATATTTACATACAAGTCTTTGCATGAACATACAAGTTTGAAGATGTCTAAAACTATGAGCGTGGTGACCCGAGGTTAGATTAACACAGACGTGTGTTTCCTTATTTTTGAAAATGGCCTTGCCATTCTGCATTCATACATACAACAGTACGTGAGAATTTTAGATGGTGCTCATTCTTGCCAACCCTGGGCATGGTTTTTCAGATTTAAAACGTTGTAGGAGGTATGGTATTGTACCTCATTGTGGCTTTAATTCACATCTTTTCAAAGATTAGTATTGTCAAGCACTTTATATGATTTTATCTGTCAGCTATTTAGTCCTTTTGTCTATTCAAGCGTTTGTTCATTTTAAAAAGTTGTCTTTTTATTGACAACAATTGACTGTATATAATCTTTACAAGACACATAACTTTTGAATATTTTCTCCCAGTATGTATCTTGTCTTTTCACTGTCTTTTCAAAATTGAAAAGTTCTATCAGGCCTGCGTCCCAGGCCTTGGGAGCCAGGGCCAGGAGTCTTGTGAGTCTGCTGATAACCTGGGTTGCACAGTAAGTTAAAGGTTAGGTTGAGCTTCTTAACAAGATCTCATATTACTGGATTGTTGGGGTACGAGTGTCGGTCCCAGTACCCATAGGGAGCCAAGTATGATCCTCAGAATGCAAGCAAGGAGATGGGTAGTAGAGGCAAGCCAAGGAAGGAGAGGCACTCAGTGGGAACATGCTGAAGAGGAAGAAATAAAGGGGTCCAATGATCCTCTAGACTGTCTTCACATCTTCAGGATACTGATAGAAAACGTAGGTTTAAAGAGAGGGAACGTTGTATGTAAAAGTAAAACAAAGCCAGGCCAGTCAAAGATGCGGTCCCTCCTCTAGTGATCCATCCTTGTCTCAGCTCTGGTGGTCTTGTGAAGTGGCTCAGTATGTTGTCATGAGTGCACGTCTGCAAGCAAGTGTCTGATTGATAACAGGGTCAGCCTTTGCCTTCTTCCAGCATGAGGCTACCAAGGAAATGCCAATCTTTAGGACCCCTTTTTCGATAGTCTGGTTGTCAAAGCGCAGGGCATGAACCATTTCCCTTCGGAATACCTTTGTTCATGGTAGCACAGTCATACCTACCTCAAAGACCAAGGGCTGAAGGCATAGCCCAGAGGGAGAGCACTTGCACGGCGTGCACAGAACCCTGGCACCAGTCTCCAGCATCACTGCCAACACATTCCTCATTGTTCCTTAAGGCTGCTGAGTTCTAGATGGCTGCGTTTTCTTCTACGGGTCACGCATGTGGTATTGCAGCTGCAAAATACCTGGATGATCTAATATCTCACAAAATGTGTCAATAGTTTTATGATTTTAGGTTTGTATTTAGGTCATTTAGGTCTGTTTCATTGGATCGAGTGTTCTCATACTGTTTAAAGTATGGATCAAAGTTGTTGTTGTTTTTCTTAAACATCTTTTTAAACTGTGGGTACTCCAACACCATTTGTATAAAAGTCTGCCAACCTTCCTCAGACTGGTATTTGTACTTTTTTTAAAATAAGAAATCAATTAGTATAATTGATCTATTTCTAGACTCTCAATTTTCCACAGTGAGCAGTCTTTCTTTGCCAATGGCACATCATTGTGGCTTTATATAAAACCTGAAATTTAGGGTTGTTGAATCTCCAATTATTTTCCTGTTGTTGAAGTTGTAATAGCCATTCTAGGTCTTTCGTATTTCCATATGAAGTTTAGAATCAGGACTCCTCTTGAATTTTGGGATTTTGTTGAATCTATATAGATTAATTGGCATCTATTTAAAAGCTGACTTATAAGGTGGTTCTCAAACCTATCTCATTAGACGTAACAGGAGAGAACTCCAGTGTGGGACATCTTACACTTTGGAATACAGGTGCTGTGACTGACACCTTCTGATACTCCACTGAGCAAGAGGTCACCATCAATCCAGAAAAGAAATGTAATACTGTCAGCTCATTCCCTAGGTTTCCATAAAGGAAACAAACATAAAGAGGGGGAAAACTTCAAGTTCTGATACTTTATTTTAGACCCTGGTTGGTATGTTTGAAACACTGATAAAGGTCTTTCTAGCACTAATATTTGATGTCAGGAACAGACATATTGTTTGTTTATTACAATTGTCAAAATTTTATTCTCTGATTGCTGCATCTGGTCTCTGTCTTAGTCAGAGTTACTGCTGCTATGATGAAGCACCATGACCAAAAGCAACTTGGGGAGGATAGGGTTGGTTCATCATCAAAAGCAGTGAGGGCAGGATCTCACACAGGGCAGGACCCTGGAGGCAGGAGCTGATGCAGAGGCCATGGAGGGGTGCTGCTTATTGGCTTGCTCACCATGACTTGCTCAGTTTGCTTTCTTATAGAACCCAGGAGCACAACCTAGGGATGGTGCAGTGATATTTCATTTGTATTTTACTAAATAAAGCTTGCCTGAAGGTCAAATGCAAAACAGCCACACTAGTCAGCTATACAGGCCAGGAAACTGTGGCACACACCTTTAATCCAAGCAACCACATTAGGCAGCCATAGAGGTTGGGTGGTGGTGGTGCACGCCTTTAATCCCATCACTAGAAAGGAATATACGGTAGTATGAGACAGGAACTTGTACTCTTTCACTATGAAGATTTTATAAAAGTAAAAGCTCTCTAGTGGCTGGCTGCTTTGCTTTTCTGATCTTCAGGTTGAACCCCAGTATCTGTCTCTGGGTTTTTATTATTTGTACTACAATTGGCACACAACATTTGGGGTACAAATTCATGGAAAAGCCATTTGTCTGTTTTTAGTCACCATCACAGACCAGAGCTGCACATGGGGTTCCAGCCCCCACCCCACTAGACTTTCTTCCCTTTTTCCCCTAAGTCTCTGAACCAGTTTGGGATTTTCCTGCTGTAGCCTCTCTAAAGTAATCTCCAGCTGTCACCCAAACTCCAGAAGCACCTGGACCCCAAATGCCACAGGATTCACCTGCCCTGCCCTAGGCTGGCTGGTTCTGCCTTCAGGCAGTCTCCCCTCTAGCTTTTTCGGAACAGTCCCCTGTGCATTTATTGAAAAGCTATCTCTCTCTCTCTCTCTCTCTCTCTCTCTCTCTCTCTCTCTTCCCCTGCTGTGGGTTGTGGAACCCCCTTCTTGGGCTGCTGCCAAACTAGGTAGTTGCCTTGAAATCCAGTCAGCCTTTTACTCTTCTATGCAGCAGTAATCAGCCTCACATCTTCACCAACATTGTCAGTAGATTTTGTGAGACAGTTGGGAATTCTTAAAGGGAGGAATGAGTTTATATTGGAAAATTTGCATCTCTATATGATAATATGCTACACAGTTTTAAAATAGACCAATTAAATGAGACGATATCAATTTAGATGGGATTTATGTAATGTTACTTGTAAACGTTATCAGCTTTATCATTTTTGTCTTACCACTAAAAAAGTTGGTTAATCTGAGTGCTAAGACAGAGGCCTGAGAAAAATCTAATAAAACAGAGATATTCAAATCCATACAGAGGAATTTAATGGGGAAATCAGTTGTAGCATTGCATTGTAAGAATAGAGAAGAACAGCCTAAGGTTTTCAGGCAACCAACCTTAATATATGCAGTAATCTGACAGGAATTGCTAAATGGCAGAGGCTCTGCTACAGCTAATGGACTCCTGTGCCAATGTTATATTTACAGAGAATCAAGGAAGCAATAGTCTCATATGGCATGCATTCACCTTTTGTGAAACAAATGTTAAACTTGTGGTCAGTTTGCAATAGAATTATTACTAAAGACTGGATAGAATTCGTGAAAGGTTTTTTAGAGCCTGGTCTACAATTGCAATGGAGTACCTAGTTCAGATAAAAGGAAAAGATTATTGAACAACGGAGTAAGGCTAGAGGTAGGGAAATCTCCCAAGATCAAATTCTTAAAGAAGGAGACAATGCTACTATAGAAAGTCAGGCTGTATATGATGACCACACCCTAGATTTATGCTGCACAGAAATTGAGTCATTTACTAAAGTTATACATGGATCAAAGAAACCTTCATGGATTTCTTACAAAGACTGAATTCAGCAGTAAATAGAATAATACTAAATTCAGAAGCTAGACAAGTGATAACTGAATCTCTGACTTTTGAGAATGCCAATGCTCTATGCAAAAGAGTCCATTAAAGGCAAGTTTAGCACCTTTGGAGAAATGGATTCAAGATACAATTAATATTGAATCTTATGACCATGAAGATGCATGGATAAGAGAGGTGGTTTCTAGAGGTTTGAGGAAAAATTGAAAATGTCAAATGTTATAGTTGTGGGAAACAAGGTCACCTTAAAAGGAATTGTAGACAGGGTGTATTTAGGAACAATTTTTTTTCCTAAGAATAATCCATTCAGAATTCCTGTCCCTTCTGGATTACGTGGAAGGTATGGCAAAGGCAGGCATTGGACTAATGAATATAGGTCAATGAGGAACATTAAAAGTAATCTTTGCTATTAGGAAACTCATTGAGGGGCCTCTTGCAGGCCGCTATGCCAAATCCAGTTCAGTTGTTTCTTTCCATCATAGAAGAAACTCCTTCCCAGAGCAGTTAAAGAATCTAGTGCCTATTATAAGAAACTCTATTGCTGTGGATAATAGAAAAGCTATAGAAGAGAGAACAAAAATTCAGGAGAAACCATAAAGTCAGTATTTTGGCAAGTTAGATACAGGTGCAGATGTAATAATAATTTCATCAGAATCTTGGCATCCAAAATGGCCTCTTCAGGATGTAAGTGTTTAGTTTTTAGGGATCAGAACTTTATCTCAGGTAAAGCAGAACAAGAAATGGATCAAATGTATATGGCCAGAAGGATAGAGAAGAATATCAAAACCATATGTGGCTAGCATAGCAATGAATTTGTGGAGATGTGATTTGTTACAGCAATGGAATACTCAGATTTACATTCCCTCAATCTTAGAAATAAACCATACATTAATGTATGCTTCTGAGGAAAATATTAGAAGGCATTATAGAGAATAGTCACTGACCATTCAAGTTGTACAAGAACAGGAAAAAACAGTTGCTGATATTTCAAAGGTGCCAACAGTCCTACCTTTAAAATGATTTGTAGACAAACCTGTATGGGCTAACCAATGACCTTTAACAATAGAGAAATTACAGACTTTAGAATAGCTGGTACAGGAGCAACTAGATGCTCAGCATATTAAAGAATGCACCAGACCTTGTAATTCTCCTGTATTTATTGTTAGAAAGAAATCTGGAAAACTGAGAATGGTAACAGATCTAAGAGCTGTTAATAAGAAGATTCATCCAATGGGCTCTCTATAATCTGGCATTTCTTTGCCTTCTCTATTGCCTAAAGGATGGCCTCTTATAGATGATGTGGGATTCCCCTGTGTATGCTTTCAATATGTTTTATTACCATTGGTTAATAAAGAAGCTGTTTTGGCCAATGGCTTAGCAGAGTAAAGCCCTGCAAGAAATCAGAACAGAGATAGAGAATAGGCAGAGTCAAGGAAATGCCATGTAGCTGCTGAAGGAGAAAGATGTCAAACCTTATGGTAGGCCACACATTAATGCTGATCCATAGATTAATAGAAATGGGTTAATTTAAGATGTATGAGTTACTTAATAAGAAGCCTGAGCTAATAGGTCAGACAGTGTTGTAAGTAATATAGTTTTTGTGTTATTATTCAGGTCTAGGTAGCCAGGAAACAAACAAACAGCCTCTGCCAACATTTTCCTTATAGTTATTGATTTAAAAATTGTTTCTTCACTATACCTTTATAAGAAAAAAACAGAAAAAATTTGCCTTTACAGTGCCTACTTGTAATAATTCTCAGCCTGCTCAGAGATAACAATGGAAGACTCTCCCACAGGGAATGTTAAATAGTCTTACCCGTGCCAATATTTCTTAAGTCATCCATTGGAAATGATATGCAAGCAATTTTCTGAATCTATAGTTTATTACTACATGGATAACATTTGCTGTCTGATCCAAATGTAGATACTTTACAAAGAATGTTTAAAGAAATAAAGAAAATTTTACCTTGTTGGGGATAACAAATTGCTCATGAAAACATGAAAAGAGGAGATTCTATTAATTATTTAGGCTATAAAATAGGCTTAAAAATTAGACCCCCAAAAATGAAAATTAGGAGATATTGATTGCGGACTCTTAATAACTTCCAAAGATTTCCAGGAGACATTTCCCATCTATGGCACACTATTGGGATAGGTCCTGATGACCTATTAATTTAAAGAAAACCTTAGATGGTAACAAGGATATGAATAGTCCCAAGGAATTGTCAGCTGAAGCTGAGAGAGGATTGGCTTTGATTGAAGAGAAATTACAGAAGGTCTATGTAAATTGTGTGGATCTAAATCTTAACTGTATTAAGATTAATTAATACAGTTAAGATTACTGTATTAAGATTAATTAATACAGTTAAGATTACCCTTAACTGTATTAAGGGTAATTGGTTATATTACCCTCCAAACATTCCCCTACAGGAATTTTAATTCAGAAGGAAGATGCTATCTTTTAATGGATCTTTTTATCACATAAACTGAGTAAAAAAGTCAAACCTTATTTGGAAAATGTCTCTGAGTTAATTCTAAAAGGAAAATTGAGACTTTGTCAATAGGCAGTAATAGATCCAACAGAAATTATAGTACCTTTTAATAATGATGAAATTGACAAATTATGGGAAGAAAGTAAACCATGGCAAAGATCTTGAGTAATTTTTTGGGGGGATATGTTAACAAAAACTATCCCCAAATCAAGGTAATTCAACTTATAAAGAGAGATAATTGGATCTTCCCTCACATTGTTTGGAAAATACCAAAAACTGGAGCCCCTACATTCTATATTGATGCAAATAAATCATGAAAAGCAGATGACAAATCAGAAAATTTAAGTAAAGTGGTTCAAAGCCCTTATAATTCTGTCCAAAAGTCAGAATTATTTGCTATTCTTATGGTACTAAAGGATTTTAAAGAACATTCAAGGTTAGTTACTGATTTATAATATGTAGAAAGAGTTGCTTTGCATATTGAAACAGTTGAATTTATACCAGATGATACAGAATTAATTTTATTATTTATTCAGTTACAAAATATAATCAAGAATAGTAATCATCCCACATACATAACACACCTGATCCCATATAAGTCTATAACACAAGGTAATGCAGAAATTGATCAATTATTAATTGGAAATGTGCTGAAAGTCTCAGAATTTTGTAAGAAACACCATGTCACTAGCAAAAGTTTAAAAAAATGCTTTTCCCATCATGTGGCAACAAGCCAAGGAAATTATAAGGAAATATCCTACTTGTTCTTTATACAACCAAATATCAGTACCTGCAGGAAGTAACCCAAAGGGTACTCAAAGGGATGAAACCTGGCAGATGGATACATTTCATTTTATAGAATTTAAAAAATTAAACTATATACACCACACTATTGATACCTATTCAGGTTTTAATCAGGAAACTGCTTTGAGTTTAAAAAAAGGCTGATTTGATAATCACACATTTGCTTGAAGTTATGACTATCATGGGTATACCTGTACAAATAAAGACAGACAATACTCCAGCATATTTCTTTAGGAAAATGAAATAGTTTTTTGCTTATAATATAAAGCACATTACAGGTATACCACATAATCCTACATGCCAGGTAATTATAGAAAGATCAAATCAAACTCTAAAGGATATCTTAAATAAACTAAAAGGGATGCTAAATACCCCCAGAAATAGATTGCATAATTTTTATTAACTTTGAATTTTCTAAATGCTAATGAGAAAGACACAGTTTCAGAGAGAAACTGGACAGTAGAAAAAAACTACAGAATTAAATCACAGCCAATATATTTTAAAGATTATTTAAAGACCTAAGATTGGAAACCAGGACATATATTATGTTGGGGAAGTGATTTTGCTTTTGTTTCCATGGGAGAAGAAAAGCTATGGATACCATCAAAATTGATAAAGGTTCTATTTGAAGAGACAGCTCTTAATTAGAAGAGATGATAGTTTACTAAGCACCATGGCCATTTAAAGTGACAAATGCTTTTCATTTGATCAGATATAACTTTCCAAAAGAGAATTTCCCCAAAATTAGGATTTCAGATAGGTTTTGTTTTCATCTTTTCAGGAGAAAAAAGGTATCCAGCTAAGGAATCTGAAGACCACTGGACAAATGAGACATTTAAAGAAAAAGGACAAATCATTCAGAAGAAAAATTCTCAAGAAAAATAGGTAATTGGCATATTGATATATTACATTTCCAACAGGATAACATTTCATAAATCTTCAAATGCTTGTTTCTGCTGTTCTCTACAAACATATAATGCAAATAGTCTTTTTGTATTTCCAGTCTAATTAAAAATCAAAGTTTGCTATCTCTTTCTCTAAACCCAAACATGTTCATTAAAGTGAAATCCAAAATCTCTGTTTCAGAAGAGTCACCAAATATGGGACAGAAGAATAACAAAAATTTAAGGACTGTTTTATTGCTACTAATCTTGTAATTCTTTGTTTTTATATTGACTCTTTAACAGCTTTTCTTAAGGCATTATATATATATATATATATATATATATATGTCATGATATTAATGGTCATATAGAGTACTAATTAATTCTAGAAAAAGGTTTAATCTACCTTCCTGTACATGATTTCGGGTTAGAGTCTTTTTCAGTTTTGTGCAGTGAACCATAAGCATGCCTAATAGCCACCTTTAAAGTCTTCAAAAGCAGGCTGCAGCCCCACAGAAGCAATTCCTCTAGGCTTATGGTAACACCACTAAGATGAAAAATACTACCTAAATCTCAGCTTTGAACTACAATCTTCTCAGAACAGTTCTGAAGTGCCTAGCTGAAATGACCCAGCATAACAGACTCCTCTAACCAGGATTCAAGCCCTGCTCTTTCCCACTGGACAGAAACTGGACAACAAATGATACAGCTGCCTTTCTCAGAACTTGACAATCAACCCAACTCAAATTTGTTCTTTCAGGATCCCCTAAATATACCATCTCCCCCAGACAGAGGAAATAAAATTAAGAATATGATGCCACATTCCCAATAGGTGGGGTGGGTGATTTTTGGTCATCTAACAGGTTATAGATATTTGTCATTGTTTAGGGGAGTTGGTTACAAGTGGATATTGGTGAAAAGTTGAACAAAGGAGATTAGATTCAGAGCTCTTGTTTTAAAAAGAAAAAAGGGAGGTTATAGATATAATAAGATAAAAAGGTAGAGTATTAAATCTACATTTTTAAAGCATGATTAATAAAAACCCAGGGTCAGAAACTGGGGCTCAACTTGGAGGTCAGAAAAGCAAAACAGCCATCCACTGGCTCTTACCTTGACCTCAGTCTGAAAATGGTGATCCTGCCTCCAGGAATCTCAGAATGAGACTGAGAGCTGTCTCCTCCCATTTTAGAACCCTCTCTATGACTTGGATTAAAAGTGTGCAAGACTAAGATTAAAAACTTGTACTGCCTGGTTTCTATGGTAACTATGTGGCTATTGGGGTTAAAGGTATGTGTTACCACTGCCTAGTCTGTAGTGTTACCACTGCCTAGTCTGTAAGGCTGACCAGTGAGACTGTTTTACCCTCTGATTTTTAGGCAAGCTTTATTTATTAAAATACAATTGAAATACCAATACAAATAGCAGTTTTAAATATTTTATATTGGATTAGACTTTTGTACATTGTATATGAATTTTGTATATTGATAGAAATTTGATAAATTTTGTTAAAGCATACTGCACATATATTTTTAATCTTGTTCAAAGTGTTGTTATCTATCCAACTCATTTAACAATGTAATGCAAATTTCCAGTCCTTGAAAATTATTAGTACCACTGCTTAAGATAATAAAGAAATGCAGGTTTAGTAGTTAATCACCTATTATAAACAAACTTGTAGTCACATTAGGCATTTTTTCAAGGTCAAACAATGATATATTCTAGATAGGCAGGTCATCTTCAAACACTTCAGAGATCTACAGAATATGACATTTAAGATGTTTTAATAATATAGGCTTTTTGTTTTTATGACAGTGAGATATGTCTGCTCCTGGCAGCACTCAATCTACTTCAGATAAGATGATGGGCATAGAAGAAACTCCACATGGAGTTTAAACTGTGGCAAAAGCTATCCACTGGGTAAGAAAGTGCTCTTGTATCAATTGCTGACAGTACGCTGTCCAAATTGGATAAGCAAGACACAAAAAAGAGTCACTGCCAAACTTTGCCAAGACAAGATAGGACAGCCCTTCAGAATATCCTGCTTCACAGAAAAAGTCTGTTAGATATGCTAGGCCTATAGGCTGAAGATGGATGCTCCAATGTTGCAGAAGAACCTTGGGTGACTGTCCAGGTAGCCAGCTGTTTCTGTCTTTTCTCATAGTTTTTTTTTTTGAAGTTTCTCTCTTGCACTTACTGCTTACTCAGTTAATATTATTTACTTCTTGGGTTTCTGATGTTATTGAAGACTAAATAGTTATAGTTTTCCTTGTTTACCAAATGCAGAAGGCAAGTTATGATATAAAAGAGATTAGGTACAAGACTTTGGACTTACCAAGATAGGATAGATATAGAGTATTTTCTCGAAATTTGTCAAATGCAAATGGGCTAGGCATTGTTCATATATTTATTGTCTATATATTGTATATTGTTATTTTACTTATTATATGTAGTTTTTCTTATATTAGTTATAGCCTTCTTTTTTATTTTAGACAAAAAGCGGGAAATGTGATATTTCATTGCATTTCAATAAATAAAGCTTGCCTGAAGGTCAGAACACAAAACAGCCACACTGGTCAGTCATACAGGCCAGGTACACACCTTTAATTCCAACAGCCACACTAGTAAGCAGTAGAGGCCAGGCAGTAGTGATGCACACCTTTAATCCCAGCACTAGAGAGGAATAGAAGGCGGATTAGGCAGGAACTCACTCTCTTTCAGTCTGAAGATTTCACAGAGGTAAGAATTCTCCAGTGGCTTGGCTCCTTTGCTTTTCTGATCTTCAGGTTGAACCCCAATATCTGTGTCTGGGTTTTTATTATTCATGTGGAAGGTTAGGCCCTTCCACAACAATCACTAATTAAGAAAATGCCCCATAGCCTTGTCTACAGCCCTAACTTTTGGACCCATTTTTTCAATCGAGGCTCCCTCTTCTCTGATGGCTCTAGCTTACAGTAAGTTGCTATAAAACTAGCCCGTGCAGTCTCCAGGAAGGAGAGTCATCCCTTCCATGACCTGGGGGAGAGAGGAGACAACAGACACAGCTGGCAGTGCAGCACACAGCACAGCCTTAGGAACAAGACTCGGCTCTGACATTTCTTTACTTAAATTGCTCTGATTGTTATTTGCTGATGGAAGCGGTGGGAAGACACAGTGTGTTAAACAGGAGGGATTTAGTCATAATTTATGCTTCTTTAGAAAATGCAAACAGCAAAAATCATTCTTCAGTATTCAAACCACCCATGACTAATCCCGGGATGACCGATCTTACCCTTTCAAGGTAGTAATCAGGCACGCTAAAGACATCCCCGTGCATTTTGAGCGTGTCAAGTAACATGACAGCGTGAGTCAGAGTTCCCCCAGTGCAGGTGTCTGCAGTGTTTCCAAGTTTATGATCTTATGGTGCCTCCACATTTCTTCCCATGGGCATGGATGGCCCACACCACGGAGCATGAACAGAGTAAGCCTTCCTCTGGTTGCTAGGCAATTCCTGAAAGCAATGAGCTGTATTTTTTCCATTTTCAGTGGTTTCAAACCTCCACACCCACTAACATCCAGTAACTATTGACGGTGACCTGCTCTCTAGCAGACACTACACCCATCGTCCTAGCCACGTTTTCTTTATTCTCGGCAGGTAAATCAGTCTTTTAACCAAACTCCCCCACTTTGCCCCCAGATAAATACATCCTGGGGCTAGCTCTCTTTTCAGCCTTCCATCCTCTCAAAACTGATGTTCCTTTGTGTTAGACTTTTCATTTGGTGACAAAAATCCAAGGGAGAAAGTGTAAGATAAAGGTTTACTTTGGCTCCTGGTTTCAGAGGTTTTGGTCCTTGGTTTTGGCTGGCTTCATCCAGCAAACAGGAATTGGGAAGGAGACTGGATGAATCTTTTGCAAGTGTGTCCCCAGGGACCTGTTTCTTCCAGTTACATCCTGCCTCTCATTCTTCATCAGTTCTCTCAATACTATCATATTGTGAACTCAAGCAGTTACTCCTTGGCTTAATGGAGTGCGGTCAGCATTCGGGCACTTTCCAAACATCAGGCAGCTTGTGCCTGTGTCCCCAGTATGGGTCTGTTTATTTCTAAGTGGGATGCCTCCATTCTGGCTTTCGCTGATCTTTTGAGTCATTAGAAATCTCGCTCTGATAGTCTCTCCCCACCTCTTTGCTGTTTAGTCTCTTTAACCAGACTGGTTTCTCCAGAATTCCGATCTGATCTTTCTCCCTGCCCATCTCCCCACTCCCACCGCTTATGCCCTTCCCCAGCTGCCATTAGGAAGTGTATCCAAACAAACAAATGGAAGGGCAAACTCGGAACCAATCGATCGTTTCCCGCCAGCTGCACGTGCTAGATTCCTAGTCCCCTTGACCCAGTTGTTGCTGTTCTTCCTGGTGCTAGGGCTGGGCCGTGAGCAAGGCTCTCACTCCTACTCTTCTTGCCAGATTAAACATCCTTTCTGTAGAACATGCTCTCATGGCCAGCGAGCGCCAATGTTTCCCGCCCAGGTCTAGTTCCTTCTATTGTAGATTTCCTTTGAGTCAACGCATGTCTTCTTCTAAACCTCATCATAATTATCTTTTTACATTTAATTTATAGTATTATTGGATTAGTTTATGTCTGCGGCAGGAGGATTTGTCTTGTTGTGTTCATCAGTCAGCACCAGAGGCCAGCCTAGTGTTGGTGACTTTAGAGATGAGCAGAAAATAACATGAAGGGTACCAAGGGCCTTGAACTGTCACATCCAATGCCTGCCCTTGATTGCTTCTGTCGCCTTTAAATGATACTGTATCTGAAATGTTGACCATTCAATTCCTGAATTGTGTCTTCCTTTCTTTGTGCCTTAAACAGCCCTTTTTCTGTTTGGCCATGTGAGCCTACTTTTCTTCAAATGTAGCAGTTCTTAACCCATGGGCCACGATCCCCTTGGGTGGCAAACAACCCTTTCACAGGGTTTGAATATCAGATATCCTGTATATCAGATTTTTACTGTTATGATTCATGATAGTAACAAAATTACAGTTACGAAGTAGCAACGAAAATCATCTTTTGGTTGGTGTCACCACAGCCCACAGCCTGAGGAACTGTATTAAAGGGTCACAGCTTTAGGGAGGCTGAGAACCGCTGCTGTAATGCATGTTCCTTCCATGATGCCATCTGCCAGGGCACAATGCAGCCAGAGAGCCCTTGCAGGAGACCAACCAGATAGGGCCACCTTCTTCTCAACCTTCAGTCTCCCAGATTGTAAGGTAAACAAGCCCCTTTCCTGAACCAAGTGCTTCGCCTCAGGTGTCCGGTTGTAGCCAAACTCCGTGGTTGGAGATGGACGCCTCCTCCGTTAGTTCTGCGCCCGCTCCCTGCGATGTATATACCCTTTCTTCTTTGGGCGGCAGTCCTCCTTAGGGTTTGTTCCTCACTTCCACACTCGATGCCAATAAGTTGATTGGAAGCAGATGCTTTTCAGCGACTCCAGGAGCCGGCCTCTGCCCCGTTTTCCATGTGACAACCCCGAATAATTCCGAGCCGCACAAACCTTGAAATCACCTAAGCCCTGCCCAGGGACCTTATGACTTAAAAAAAAAAAGTCCCTCCAACAGAGGAATTTTGTGGCTTGCTTTGATCTTTTATGTTGCTCTTTTCAGGATGTAACTTTTGTCTCCTTTCAAGCCTGCTCTAGGCAGTGGTCCAAAGAGAGGCGAGGCCTGGAGGCTCTGGCTGCTCCCGGGGTACGTATCAAGGCGGAATTGGAAATGTAGGCAACTGCCCTGGGGTGTCTTTACAAACACCCCTCAGATGACTTGGCTGGCGTTGTCCTCTGACATCAGAACTCAGTGGTTTTTTAACAACGCGGTTTGATGAAAACATTTTCTTTTGTAGTCGTGTTACAGTTATTTAGCGGTGACCTTGGGAACTCTATACATGATTGATTTCTCTTTGAACTAATTTCTCCTGGTTTTATAGACATATCCTGGGTTTATTCCCAGGCATCAAGTGGAGTCTGAAAATGACTGTCATGTGATTTCTTGGCTTACTAGAACTTTCTTTTTGAGTACTCATACCTGGAGGTTCGTGTTCGACACGAAGTGAAATAAAAATTAATTGGACTGAGTTACTTTCTAGTTTTAAGATGGAAAAAAACCCCACAGCCCTACATGTTTCAAAATCCATGCACTACTACAGGCTAATAAAGTTCCTTCATCATGTGGCTGGACTAGAACAAAAAGCATTTCTGATGTGAACCACTGAGTCCTCGCCATGGGGTCAGGGTAACCTACCTACCGTCAGCTCAGCAAATGAGTAAGAATCTAGCTCTTGGTGCATTATAGACTTGGGGGTTGCAGTTAAGATCCAGTGCAAGTTTTCACTGAAAAAGTTCTACGTGGTCTCTCAGGAAGGTGCCACTTCTACAATCTAGTTCAAAAGTATTGCGAAGTCTTTGCCTTCATTTGCTTTTTATTTATTTTTATTTTTGGCATTTCTCTGGTTGCAAGGTTCATTCGCTTATACGCAAAGTTATTCCTACATCCGTGTGTCTAGTGTCGCTGATGTTACTGTGGTGGCCGCTTCCTGGAGCTGACTGTCTGACAAATGCTCCCTTGATCCCGAACTGCAGAACTGGTTTCCAGGTTCTCTGTAAACCCAGCTCCTGAGCTTTCTCTCACTTGTTCTGAGAATGTTTCCTGTGTTGCTTGGTGGACTTTATCCACCCCTGGTTCCCATGGGCACAGGAAAGGGAGCTTCTTGGGATACGCAGAACAGCTTTTCATTCCCACTGTGTTGTAGCTCAGGCGATGATGATGTGCAGTTCACTCAGCTTGCCTGAGACTGATTTCCTGACTTCCAGATGGGCATTGCTGACAGCTGTCTTTGCCGCTTCTCACTGCAGGATGCGGATGGGAAGAGATTGGCAGAGGCGTGAAGGTACGCTGGAATTTCCTCTAAAGAAAGGGAACTGTCTTCATTCGAGGTTTTAGGAGAACTATGGATAGGTGTTGGGTTTATGACTTCATTCTGGCTCTGATCTGGACCACTCATTGAGGGACCACTGTTTTAAGAACTGCGGGTGTCATGGGTGCTTTAATCACAATAGTCTGGAGGCAGAGACAAGTGGATCTCTGAGGATTCAAGGTCAATCTGGTCTACATAGTGAGTTCCAGGCTAGCCAAAGATACAAAGGGAGACCTGGAGAAAAAGAGAGAGAGAGAGAGAGAGAGAGAGAGAGAGAGAGAGAGAGAGAGCAAGAGGCTCCTCATTTGAGGCAGCTGCTATCATTCCATTCCACATTTGAGTGACCGCAGAAATGTCGTAAAAGCCACGCCACTGCGTGCTTGCTGAGTAAGACTGAAAACCAGAAGTGATAATGGGAAAGTCAGACTCTTTTCTAATTATAAAACGATTTTTGATAGTGAAAATTTTGTGCTATTGTTTGGTGTTTTGCAAATTTCGAACCAGATGGACTTTCACAAGAACTTAGACAGTCCATGCCCCTTAAATGTATCAATAAATCCCACGTTCTGCAAGCTCAGGAGAAAACAATTATTATTTGATACTTAAAAACATGTATTCATTTCCCTTTGTGGTAGAATTTATTTTCGACATACAATCTTCATCAACAAACTAAGGGTTTTATTAAAGTAAAAACCTTCAACAATCATTCTTCAGTTACCAAGGCAGACAGGAAAATGGCGACATCTTTCTTTATAGTCTTGACTCAGTTGTGTGTTTGTGTGCTTGCCACGAATAAGATGCTGGACCGAGAGACACAAACCAGACTCCCAAAGCACTCTACTTTCTTATGTCCACTAAGAGGTTCAGTTCATGGGCTGTAGTAAGCCTTGGTAAAACTGTAGTATGACTCCGCCCTTCTCTCTTTCACACACACACACACACACACACACACACACACACACACTCACACACACACACACTCACACACACACACTCACTCACACACACACTCACACACACACACTCACACACACACACTCACTCACACACACACTCACACACACACACTCACACACACACACACACACACATCAGTGCAGGATATGCTGCTGTGTTAAATGCCCCGTGGTTCTGAACTTCTCCAACCCCTCACTTGCCCACTAGGATTTCATTCTGGCTAGCGGATTCCGGTACCTCCTCTCCTCATCTAGCCAATTATTAATTTATGCTTACGTCTGTGGCTTTAATTAGGTGAAATATCCAGTGGAAATTCGTCTTGGTGAAAAGGTCTTTAGGAACGAATGGCTTTGAGGATTTCCATGTTCATAAGATTTCCTTTGGAGGGGACAGTGGAGTGGAATGAGATAGCCAACAATTTTACTGACAAATATTGTGTTTGAGAGCCTCATGACCTTAGATTTCCTTTATTTATTTTTTCTATAATTCATTAAAAAGTGATGGGTTGCCCGTGTGTGTCCAGGTAGCATGCACCATGTGTGTATTCCCAAGAGGAACATTTTCACAGTTCTTGTTCTTATGGAACCCACATAGTGAAGAATATGTATGGTAATCAGATAACACACAGAACTGTGAACAGAGTTTCTATGTCTTGCCCCATTCTGCAGTCACTTTTAAATAATCACTCAGAAGCTTAATAGCAATTATAAAATATTTGACTTATAGCCGAAGCTTATTACTAACTAGCTTTTAAATGTAAATGAACCCATTTCTATTAATCTATATATTGTCACATGGTCATGGCTTTTACCATCCACTAGCATCTTGCTTCTTGGATGGCTAGTTCATGTTTCTCTTCTGACTCAACCCTTCTCCACTCTGTATCTTTGTTTACCTTTCCTGCCTAGCGGTATTCTGCCTGGCTATAGACCAATTCAGTTTCTTTATTAACCAATGAGAGCAATACATATTCACAGCGTACAGAAGGATTACTCCACAGTACAAAATAATCATAAAAAATGTAACTAAAAAAAATCCATGGTGCTGTGAACACAGGCTATTAGGGAAGACTTTCTTTTTAGTGTATTTGGTGTGTGTGTGTGTGTGAACATGTGTGTTGGTAAATGTGCCTATGTGTGTGCTTGTGGAGGCCAGAGAAGTACATTAAGAACCTCTCTCTACTTCTCTCCACCTCATGCATTGAGACAGCATCTCTCATTGAGCCTGAAACTTGCTATTTTGGCTAAGGCGACTAGCCAGTGAATTCCCAAGATCAGCCTGTCCAAGGCCCCAACAGTGGGGTTTTAGGCACATGCAGCCATGCTCAACTTATATATGGCTTCTAGGGATTTGAACTTAGGGTCTCTTGCTTTTACATCAAAGACAGTTACTTACCGAGTTACCATTCAAGCTTCAAAAGACCTCCCTTCTGTGTGAGGTGCAGTAGTCTATTTTGCGTTGCTATAACCAAATTCTTGAGGCCTGTTGTGTAATAATATTCCCACAGTGGGTGGGCTTTTCATGATGCTCCTGCCTCCCGCAAGTAACCCTTCACCCGAGCTCCTTGTGTAATTCCAGTAAACTTGTTGGTTCTCCAAGTTGGACTTCAGTGTGCTGTGATTTTGGTCTACTGACAGTCTTCTACTGAGGGTGGACAGATGTCTGTGCTGTGTCTCCCCGGGAACAGTCTCACATAATAGATTGGGTACTTTAGAAACAGAAGAGCTGGGCCTTGTGGCACAGGTCTGTAATTCCAGCTACTTTGGAGGCTAGAGATGGAGGATCACAAGTTCAATATCTCCTGGCTCCAGAGTTCATAGCCAGCCCATGGAATTCAGAGAGGCCCTGCATTAAAATAAAGAGTAAAAAGAGACTTGGGAAGTAGCTCAGGGGTAGGGATCTTGTGTGTAATGTGCAAAGCCCCAGGTTTAGTTCTCAATTACTGGTGTGGGACAATTCTGTATCCTGTCAATTATGTTCTAAATAAGTGCTGATTGGCCAGTAGCCAGGCAGGAAGTATAGGTGGGACAACCAGAAAGAAAGTAGAGGTGAGGCAATGAGAACAGGAGAATTCTGAGTACAGGGAAGGCCATTCCTCCCCAGTCCGTCCCAGACATGGAAGAAGGAAAATGTAACCTGCTCTGCTGAAAAAGGTGCCCAGCCATCTGGCTAACATATACTAGAATAATGGGTTAATATAAATTATGAGAGCTAATAAGAAGCCTGAGCTAATGGGCCAATAAGTTTATCATTAGTATAGACCGCTGTGTGATTTTCCTTGGAATTTACCAGCAGTGGGACCTGGGCAGGACAGAAACCCCAACAAGCAGGCCCTCATGTTTCAAGTTACTTCTTCCCCCTCTGGGCTATGGGGTTAGCCAGATGTGAGTGGTACATACCCACTTTGGAGGCAGAAACAGGCAAACCTCAGTGATCTAGTGAGACCCTGTCTCAAAAAAGAAAGAAAGAAAGAAAGGAAGGAAGGAAGAAAGAAAGAAAATTTAGCTTATGATTTTCGAGTCTGAGAAGACAAAGCCTGATGCTAGACCTGATGGGACCTTCAGACCTCACCTCTTCGCTGTGATGCCATGGTGGGAACCCAAATGACGAGCCACAGCTAGATGACAAAACAGGAAGCCAGAGTCTGGGGGCAGGTGGAGCTCAGTATCTTCTAACATTTGATAAGAACTTGCCAGGGTCCCCCAGAAACAGCTACCTTCTGTGAAAGCATGTTCCCAATGACCTAATGACCACCTTCGAGGTCCCATCGTCTAGAGATCCCATTACTCTTTAACATTGTGATGCCGGAGACTAAGCTTCAACACGAACCCATGGGAGAAATGAAACCACGTCCACACCTACTGTTCCTTCTTGTCTGTCATGGTCAGTTCCCTTCTCATAAGGCGATGCCCTTATTCCTTCTCAAATAATCAAGCTTGTTCCAAAATAACCAAAGAAAAGAACTGACGATGAGACCTTAGTTTGGGAAATGTATTAGGACAGCACTGATCTCATTGGTAGTGTTGAAGAAGCATGGAGATATTCACATTTGTGAGTCAGAGGGAGCAGATGAGAAGCTAGTGAGATGGGGGAATCTGCTCATCCCACCTTTGACCTAGTATTGACTTAGAATTCAGACAGAGGAGGCAGCGTAAGCATAGCTTAGAGGGAAATCGGAACCCAGTCTCCGCTCCAGCTCTCTTCAGTTACTTCCCCTCTAATGGCCCCACTTCCTTATCCATCAAAAGACCCTCCTAAAATCGATGATCTTTCAAATCTCCACAGTTCTGCGTTCTAGTTTTGAGCCACAGCTTAGTGCTCTGAAATTGTGAAACAGCCTGAGAAATCTTGTGAAATAGGAACTCGCTCCTTTCTAGGACCCGGACTTCCTGCCTTTTATAACGGAGCTGCCGGTAGCTAGGAAGGCTACCATGATTAGCTCCTGTGTGGTGCATGGTGAAGGCTTCAGAGGAGGCGACTGAAGCCCCAGGTGAGGCTATTTGTTCAAGGTTTCTTGACAGCAGAGCCTCCTTAGGCCTTGCCTCAGTTTCCATCACCCTCCACCACCGTCTCCTGGACTCAAAGGGACACCAAGAATCCAAGGGCAGGCGCGCTAAAAAATGATAGCCAAATGCACCATGACTCAATACTTGAGACCTGTGCTTCTGATTCATGGGTGATTAAGGGAGCTTGGTGCTTCTTGCCCAGCTGTAGAGTTGAAATCATTTAGCTCACTTCCATTTCAGTCTTCCATGGAGGCAGAAAAACTGAAGGAGAGAAAATGGAGAAACCTCCTACTACCAGGGCTCATTCTTGTCTTTGGGCATTAAAGAGTTGGGTCTATATCTATCCTTCCTCCTTCCCCCCCTCCCAGTCCCCCGAGCATTCCCCATTCCTCTCCTGCTCCCTTCTCTCTAACCCTCTCCCCTTCCAGCAACCCTCCCACTCCCCCAAGCACCCGAGGTTACCTGGGACTCTTGTCTATTTCCAATCTCCAGGAGGAAAACTGCCTGAATTTTCTTCAGGTTCACCCTCCTATCCAGCTTCTCTAGGATCACGAATAATAGGCTCAAAGACCTTTATGGCTAGAATCCACTTATGAGTGAATACATACCATATTCCTCTTTTTGGGTCTGGCTTACCTGACTCAGTTAAGCGTTTTCTTTCTTTCTTTCTTTTTATTATTATTGTTGTCCCTTTGTAATTGTGTTCAAGGAATCTACCAGCAGCTTAACCCTGTCAAGGGAAGAGAGTACTGAAATGGTTCCTCAAGCAAGACCAGAACCCCTTTCCTCAAGCAAGCCATCAACTCTGTCCTGCTTACACACAGCATATCAGGCTCAGGACGTCTCTGTCGTATTGCAGGTGGCATCATAAATAAGGAGGAAAAGCATATGCAACGGTCTGTGTTGTCTTAGGCTATTTGGAAATTTCCAGCTTTGTATACAACATAAAAGACTTTTGGCCAGTGTGAGAAGAGGTACGGTCCTTGCAGCTACTGGGCAGTAATCTCTATGCAGAGGTTTTAGGATAGCAATCACTATCCTGAAATCTCTGGATGTCAGCAAAGTGCATGGGAAACAAATCCAGGGGGAGAGAAGAAGTCTTAACAGAGAGAATGTGTTCCTCAAGTGAAAACCCTTGACTCTTTTACATGTCTGCCAGGAATCTCATGAATGAGTTGCTAGTTCAACTTTGTCTTTGAATGTTTATTGTTTCTTTAGGACATACTATGAGGGAAGGCTTAATATAGTTCTTTACATACTTAAACCTCAAGGGACATTTAGGGATAAACAGACCAGTTTTCACAGGATACCCAAGCTTTAACCCTCTCCATCCTACACCCCTTCCCTGTTTCCAGCACTCCTTGATTACATTTGCAGTCTTGGCACCGGGAGTCATTCTCCCCACCTTTTCATTGTGTTTTAAACTAGACAAAAGTTTTGGGTGACTCAAAGCTGTGCTCTTTAAAAAGAAGAGATTTATCTGTGTGTGGTCATGCACATGTGCACATGTGTTTCCTTAGACTGTTTGGACATTTCCAGTTGGTACCACACAGAAGACTTTTCGACCCTGGGGATGATAGCATGAGGCAAGGTATGTTTTGTCCTCAAAGCCAGTGGGCGGAGTCCAGTAGAGGGTGTTGGGACTCTTGGAGCTAGAGCTACAGGTGGTTGTGGGCTGCCCAATATGGGTGCTGGGAATCGAACGTGGGTCCTATGAAAGAATAGTATGTGCTCTTAGCTGTTGGGCTGTGATTCCACCCCCGCCACCCCATCAAGCAGTGCCCTTTCATCGATCTAGATTGTGGGCACTGTTAGTCAGCCTGAACTGTCTTTTCTCCTCAACTAGCGCCTGGCAAAATTGTATTTGCCTTTTAAAGAGTCAGCTCAAATATTGCCCTCCTCTACCTCACAGAGCGGATACCTAAATCAAAAGGCTGACCATTTAGGAAAGGAAGCCTGCGTGGTCGCTGAAAATGTGAGAATGTGCTGACTCATCTCTTTTTTGGCTTCATAAACTCTCTGATAAAGAAAGACAATGCAATAGATATGAGGTCTTTGGTAGTCTTTCTTGATCGCTTCGCAGATTATGAGCTAGTGACATTAGAGAGATTAGTAACCGGTTAAATGGTAGGAGCCCCAAATGACTGATTGATGGTGTTTGGCCTATGAAATCGCTTTCTGTGGAATACTGCCAGGCATTTGTGCTTGGCTCTGTCTCAGAAAAAAAAATGTATTAATAATGACTCATTCAGGATGAATTTAGGTCATGTGGTGACCCCCTCCCATTGAGTGATTTAAAACTCAAATATTGGCTTTTTTTCTTTTTTAATACCACTTCTCCATGGAGAAGTGATGGGCCACAGACAGGGCCCCTGGTACTGCCATAGTGCACACTCATTACCTAGAACAGTGTCAGCTGCCAAAGTAGTAGGAAACCGTGAGGAAGCTCGCACTTTCCGGAGAAGAGGAGGCTTGTCTGCACCAGCTCTCCGGGTGCGGGCAGGAAGGTCAGCTGGGCATATACAAGCAAACCACATGTTTCTGAAGTCCTTCACCATCATCACTGACGAGGGAGAAAGAAAGGCTATTGGATGATGCTAATTCAGGAGGACAATGAATAAGAGCTGTTGGAGAACCTGGTGAGAAATTCTGGACTCTTCCGCTTCCTGTTTGCATGCACTTGGATAAGTCTCTCATTTTCTCCAACCAGATGTCAGTGACAGCAAGGACCCAAGGCTTCTGTGAGGCACTGTGCAGCCAGGGCTCATGTCTCTGAGGTTTGAGTTAGCTTTCTACACTGGTGCTGTGTTCTGAGCTGTGTAAAGTGTTTTTGTGTAGAACTGTAATTGAAGATGACACTGTTTATCAGTTTCTTAAAAAAAACTTTGGCTTCTTGTAAAAGTTACCGTAATTGATCTCGACGTCTCTGTTGTAGTTTCCTGATCTTTGCTTGACCCCCAGAAACAGTACACCAAGTCTCTCACACGACCTCTCTGTCATTCATGCCGTTTAAACACTTCCCTTTAAAAAGTCCACAGACTTTGGTTCACTCTGCGACTCTCGTGACTTTAAAGTTAATTTTTCTTTGGGTCACTTGATTTAGGCTTTCTGTTTCTTTTCCTCATCAGAGTTGGTTAAACCCCCCTCTGTCACCCCCGACTCCCGCTTTCCAGCCTTCCTCCTGTTGTGTTTGGGTGCTTAGCTCAAGTTGGTCCTTTATCTCAGTAAGTTTGTCCACGGCTGATCCGCAACCTGTGAGAATGGAGCGCTGAAGGAGAGATAGCTCACTAGGGGCGAGCCTCGAGGCTCCATAGCTTGGCTGCACTTCCAGTCTGCCCTCTGCTTCCTGACTTCTGATTGATGTAACCGGCCGTCTCACAGCCTCGTGGCCATGCCTTCCTCAGGTGAACTGCGCCGTATCCCCAATTCTTGAACTAAAGGCTAGTATACCTCCTTCCCCCTTAAGTTCTTCTGGTAGGCTATCTGATCACAACTATGGGGAAAGTAGCGAAAACAGAAATAAACTAAGCAAACGAGGCTATGCCAAAGTACAGCAAATAGAAAGATGGGCAGTGGGCCTAGAGGCTACAACCTGTTAAAATACTAACTAACGTTTCAAAGAAGTAGAAGCAGAATTACAGCATGCATTTTCCCATTGCTGATAAAATATGAGGACAGGATCTCTAGGAACACAAGCCATGGTAAAAAACAAAACTACTTAGCAGAGAAAGAGAGAGAGAGAGAGAGAGAGAGAGAGAGAGGGAGGGAGGGAGAGAGAGAGAGAGAGAGAGAGAGAGAGAGAGAGAGAGAGAGAGATACTGGGTCTGTTGTGAACTTTTGAAACAAGAAAGCCCATCCCCAGTAATTTACTTCCTCCAACAAGGCCGCACCTTGTTATATTTTTGGGTGTGAGCCTAGCCTTTAATGGCTGAGTTAAAGTCTCCAGCCCAAGGCCACACCTTCTAATCCTTATAATCTCTTCAAATAGTTCCACTCCCTGGTAACTAAACATTCAAATAAATGAGCCTGTTGGGGCCATTCTTATTCAGATCACCACAATTAGGAAAGTAGATTTGCACAGTCCTTATGAATATTATCAGGCCTCAATGTGGCCCAATGGCCTGGGATATAGCCACTGGAAATTCTTCTGTCTGGGTGTTGCTCATGATTAAAGGAAGCTCAGCTGCCTTCACTTTCTGCCTTCTGGAAACTCCTTGTCCTCCCAACTCTTCCGCGTAGCCCTAGAGAAGCATCCTTGCTTGCTGTTCTTTCTCGCCTCCAGTGTTTTCTCCCCACCTTCTGAAACAGAACTGTCTCCATGTTGCCGTCTTCAGTTGCTACACGTCCCTGCACTGTCTGCTCACAACCGCACTACCCCTCCCTTTGTGGTGTCTCCTCCATCTCCTGTGAACACCTTGGACATCCCTATCCTCTGGTCTCCGTCTCTGTTACTAAATCCCATCCATCTAAACAGTCAGCCCCGTGCCCCGGTCCCCTCTGTGGGTTTCCTGCCTCTCCTCAAGCTTGTCTTCCCCTGAGTTTTCTGTTTTCAATATTTCTCTGATGTATTTTGGTATGTGTGTGCACACATGAGTGGATATATATGTGCAGGTATGTGTACATGTGCACGTGTGTGTGTTTACGTGTGGTGTGTGTGGAGGTCAGAGGTCAACCTTAGATGTCCTTTTTAATCAGGAGCTGTCCATCTTGTGTTTTAAGACAGGGTCTCTTCTTGGGACCTGGGCTGGATGATTAGGCAGTCTGGCTGGCTGGTCTCTTAGGTGGTGCCCAATTACTGTGAAGAGACACCATGACCAAGGCAACTTTTATAAAAGAAAAACATTTAATTTGGGGCTTGCTTACAGTTCAGAGCTTTAATCCTTTGTCATTGTGGCAGGAAGCATGGCAGCATTCGGGCAGACATGGTTGGTTCTGGAGAGGTAGCTGAGAGTTCTATATCTGGATCTGCAGACAGCAGGAAGAGAGAGAGAGAGAGAGAGAGAGAGAGAGAGAGAGAGAGAGAGAGAGAGAGAGAGAACACTGGGGGGGGGGGAGCGGAATTGAGCATTTGAAACCCCAAAGCCCACCCCAGGGACACACTTCCTGCAACAAATACCACACCTCCCAACCTCCCAATACCTGTCAAATAGCCCCACTCTCTAGTGACCAAGCATTCAAATATATGAGCAAATGGGGCCATTCCTATTCAAACCACCACAGCTGGTGAGCCTCAGAGATCTGCCTGTCTCCCAGCGCTCAACCTCTGGAATTACAAGCCAACATGTATGACTTTTCATATGTGCGCTGCAGACCCTGCTCAGGTTCTCTGTGTTTGCTCAGCAAATACCTTAGCCACTGAGCTATCTCCCAAGCTCTACTGTTCTGAGGTTTTTTGTTTTTTTTTTTTAAAAAATCTGGAAAAATATCTATTAAATACCAGTTCTTGGCCATAGGTTTAAATATTGGAGGAACGTCATCCAACACTAGAGTTGATAAACATGAAAGAGGACCTGTTGTGGACCACGGCGCTACAGGCTCTTAGAGTCTGGGAGTGCAGGCCGAATGAGTCAGGTGGCATTTGAAATGGTGCCACGCAGATAAGCAAGCCATGCTATGGGATGCCCTGTGGCACCAAGGAGAGGCCATGTTCCAGTTTAGAAAATCTGCCCCAGGGTAGGTGAACAGAGTGCAGCCATTAGTGATATTTAGGGTACACTCTTGGCTCAGGCTGTGCTCTTTCTTACCTACCCAGCTTCTAACCTTTCTCCGACCCTTCAAGACTCACCATCTATTACTCCCCTTCGGAAGATTCACAGAGTGATGGCGACCTCATTATTCCTGCTCCTTATAGCTCTTACTTGAGCCCATGCTTACGCTTAACCCTATCCGCATGGCAAGAGGATGCTGGCAGAAGGTATGTGTGCAGAACACAAGCATCGCTTCAATAATGCTCGCCTATCATAACCTTGGGGCTCTGCTTCCTTGACAAGCCATCGTACCAAAGCTCATTCCCCGCCCTGGAGTCCCTCGATCCCTTCACTCCAGGCTTTGCTGTTGGCCACATGCTGTTCTAATCATGCGTGTAATGATGTGAAAACCATCCCGAGGCTGCTGTGCGTGCCCTACATCATGCTTCGCCGTTTCTCACGTCGGATCCAGGTCTCATTTGGGATCCAGCAATTGTCTCCTTTTCCTTGTCTCCCGTCCAGCTCTTCCCGGTTCCGTGCCATCTGCCAGGGCTGTGCACTGATGGTGGGATGGGCTCATAGATGATGAATTTGAGGGGGGGGGTCAGTACTCATGCAGGCTGACAGTTCTGCTCTCTGGTGACAAATAGGAGCCCAGAGAGGTGACATGACATGACGGTACCAGTTGCCAGGTCGTCTGAAGCCAAGTTGCCTCCGGTCCAGCCTGTTTGAAGGGCTCTTTCTTTCTACGCTCTCATCCTGAAACTCTGCTTGTCGTTGCTTGTGTGGCAAGTCTCAAGTCTTGCAAGAGTCCTCTGTAGCGGGTATACACCAATTTACAAGCGAGTACATTGAGACACACAGGGACTATATAAATTACCCACGATCACATCGAACCCTTCTAAATCTAGGTGTTTCACCTACAAAATGAAAATAAAACACCAATCTCTAGATGCAGGAACAATTAGTTATATAATTTTTTCAGTTAAATATCACTTATTTTTTCTTTCATAGTCTTTTCTAAGAGTGGCCTGCCTTTATTTGGACAGCTAGACAAGAAGGAATCAGGGAACACTGAACCAAAATACACTTGATCTTCATCGTAAATATTGAGGTTACGTTCCTAATAAGGACCTCTCACTGGGCTCCCCCTGCTAATGGAAACCCTCGGATCAAGTGTTTAACACAAGAATATCTGAAGGACATTCAACGACTAAACTACAGCAGGTTACAAAGCCATTGGGGTCAAGGAAGATGGCCTAGAGAGCTGGAGTGGAAAGAGCTGGGGTCTGGGAAGAGGGGCTATGCATCTTGCTTTCCCGTTGGCTGCAAAGGAGAGCAAGAACAGAATAGAAAGAAAACTCTGAGTTCGAGGGTGAACAGGTGTGTGTATTATTTCTCCAGAGCCCTCAGAGGAGGTTGCACCCTAGAGCATCTGCAGGAGGCTAAGAAGGGAAACTGGCAACAATAGGGGATTTATTTGGGATGGGACAAAGGTCAAAGGGCGCCCATTTTATTTTCCATTGTTCTGCAAACATTCCCTGTGTCTCCGGAACAGCCTGGAAGCTGACTGAAGGAGACTAAGTAGTGCTCGTAGCAGGACCCCTAGTGGACCTGAAGATGTCTTCAGATCTACCCAGGGCTGTTGCAGCAAAATGTGACACAGGTCTCAGAGGCAAGACAAAGTAAGTACACAGACTCCTCAGCAGTGCCGCCTGGAGAGACGTCAATGAATGCACACCAGGACTGGATCGAGGACAACCCCACTCCCTTAACAAGCCCTCTCCCAACTCACCTCCACCGTTCAAAGACATTTAGTAACTGATGCATCTCAGGTCAGACCAACAGAGACAAGGGCAAGGATGGGAAGGGGAAATGGAGCTGGTTAAATGAAAGTAGCAATGACAGAGAAAATGAAGGGCAGACATCTCAATTTGTTCTCATCCGGGATTCACCCAGGAAAGGGCAAAAAGTTCGAGGTACCAGGAGAAATGCACATCTGAAGGCTGAATTGAGATCTTCATCTGGGATAACCACATGTGGGTGGCATCCTTGGGATGCTGGGCAGTTTCCACTCATCCCCATGGTCCTAGGAGACAACCATGGCTAAGTGGACATTCAAGAGCAACACATAGTTTGCTTGAAATTTATGAGTCCTGCTTGGGGACATTACAGGGCATCCATCCAGTGGTAGTTGCTATTGCTACGGAGGTGACTGGTGTCCTGCTGGGGGAATCACAGGCTGTGAAACTTTAGTTCCGGCCACCTCTTGGTAGAGCCCATAGCAAGGTGTCCCTCAGTTTTCCCCTAGGTGGTACTAGCTCTGGGCACGTTGGTCACACTGGTGGGCAGTTAACTAGGGGAGCTGCACAGCCTGAGGAGCGTGGTGGAAGCCACAACGCTGAGAACATGCACACCCTAAATGCACAGGGGAGCTGAGGGCGGAGAGACCTGAGGGCTGTGAGGGGCTCACTCCTTTTCTTCCCGTTTTGTCTTAGAGCAGGTTTTCACATCTTCCAGACCCTTCTAGGATTCCTAGGGTAGCGAGCAGAGTGTTGAGAATCCCCCTTGCTCCTTGAGATGGATTTAAAGGGCTTCTTAGCTCGGCAAGAAGAGGGTTCTGCAAAACAGGCTTTTGAGAGAGACTTTGCACTGCTGCAGCGCCCACCACCAGGACTTGCTTGGCGGTGCATTTTGTTACATGCACTGAAGAGACTAACCAGATGTGTGGGTGGGAAATTTTCTCTTGATGTGACTGACTTCAAGAATGACTTTATTTCGGCTCCTTTTCAAACATTTGCAAACATGATTGTCACCTCAGGGTGCTGAACAGGAAAATCATATGGTCACTAATCAATTCCATCTCCCCACACACGTTCCCCTCCAAATGCCTACAGCCCCCACTCCGCCCCACCCATCTCCACATCCTTCCTTACTCTTACCTATGTAGACTGGCTTATATACACATTCAACTCTACTCACTGGCATACACCCACACAGGTAACCATTTATATATATACATATGTGCACAAACCTATGGGTCAGTTTCTTTACACAGCCGTGGCTTTACCACTTCAGGGTACAACTGAACTTGTCTACTGGCCTGAACTGACTCTGGAGCTGGGTGTCTAGGCTGTGTCTTGAGGGCAGGAGTGAGGAAGGTTTGGAGATAGAGACTTGAAAGTGTACCCTGAGACTCTGGAAAATGTTGTGTTGTTGTTGTTGTTTTCCTAGATGGAAATCTTTTGCTTTGTTCTGTGCTCAAGTAGAATCCAGCACAGTGGAGAGCATATGAACAGTAAATGTACCCTTGGAGGAAATTAGGTTTAGAGCGTCTGGTCATTCTAGAGAATTCCTGATTGGCCTGAACTGGATCTGACACATCAAAGCCCCACCTGAAATGGGTTTGAGTCTGCCTGTTTGGGGAGAGTGAAATCCGGCTCCTCTCTGATGTCGGGAGTGACATCTTCACCCAATCAACTGGCCATAGTTCCCGGGAAGCCTGAGCCTCAATTCTGCAATAAGTCTTTTAGAAACGACTGACCAGTTTTACACCTACCCCTGGCGCTTTTCTCATGGCTACAGGAGCACTCACCAGGCAGCTCCTCCTGAGTGCTCCTTTGGGGCTGCTTTGACGATCTGCTGGATGGAGTCCTTAGCATCTCTGTGTATAAAACACTCCAGGAGTGTTCATGCACACTACTTCATCTGTGGTGTTGCATTAAAAATAATTTACATTTTCCATTGCTGCATTTTTTAAAAAAAAACAATTGTATAGTAGGTTGGATTTGGTGTGAAGTGTATCTGCCTGTGCTTGGATATCTGGGGCATACAGGGACTGGGTGTGCGCGATGCCACAAGTTAGCAGGATGAACTGAGTGGGCCTCTTAAATGCTGTCTTCTGGAATGCTGAATTAAGTTACAGCTTTTCCAGCATTGTGTTTTAGGGTCTGTTGGTGTTGTGTCTAATGAGTTTTGAGTAGTATGTTGCCTAAGTCCTTCTGCTTGATGTATTCAGCCTTCCAGGTCAACGCTGGGGAACTCCGACTCTGTGGTTCCAGCATTCGAGGGGTTGATTTCCGCTTCTCCTTTCTTCTGACCCACGCTGATTTCTAGCCTTGCACCTCTCCTCATGTGGCTGGAGTTAGAGGGACTGAAATGCTGAGGTCCCAGCCCAATCCCTGGCCCCAGCCCCAACCCCAGAAGCACCCATTACTCCTTTATTTATTGTTTCTCTCAACCTTAGATCTCACCCTTTTCCTCACCTTGCCATCTGGCAGCCACTTTACATTCCATTCCTTTGTTAAGGGGTTGCAGACAGGGGCAAACTAGAAGAGGCAGTTGCCTTGGTTGGTGACAAAGTTGGAGGGGAGCAAGGAAGGGTGGGAAGCTGGGAAGCAGGGAAGCAGCTTTTCCCAATGCTTTGCCTCTAGATGCCACTTACCCTCACGGCCATCTCTGGATGCCACTCACACCCACGGCCATCAGACAATGATTGGAAAATGGTGGTAGTTCGGATTTATCAGAGTCTGGTGTCAATAAAACTCCAGAAAATTATTATAAAAAGTGATGGTAAAATAGACATGAGAAATTTTACCATTTAGGTCATTTGGAAGTTATTGGGAATTGGAGAGATGGCTCAAGGGTGAAGAACATTTGCTGTTGTTGCAGAGGTTCAGAGTTTGGTTCCCAGCAGCCATATCAGGTGGCTCAGAACCACCTCTAATTCCCATTCTAGAGGACCTGCTACTTACCTCTGGTATCCATGGGCAACCTCCCACAAATAAAAATAAAATTTAAGATATCGCTCTTTTTTCCTGTGTGTGTGTGTGTGTGTGTGTTCCCGTGTGTTTGGGTCATATACATGCAGGCATGTACAGACAAAGTCTAAGGCTGACATAGGGACTCCTCTCAACTTGCTCTTCCATCTTATTCCTTGCGGCATGTGTCTCAGCCCAAGTCAGAGCTCTCTGATATGGCCAGTTTCCATTGCCTGCTCCCTCTGGAGTCCTGGTATCTGCCTGCTGAGGCTGGAATTGCCGCACCTTATTTACATGGGTTCTGGGGATACAAACTCTGATCCTCTAGATCTGCAAGTGTTTTAACCACCAAGCCATCTCTCCAGCTTGATTTGAATCATGTTGGAGAGCACAGTCTGCCAGCTGCTGTGTGAAGTTCATTCACACATTGGACATCCGTCTCTAACATGGTTTTACAGAATTCTTTGCCATGCAAAGGGCAAGCTTGGTGCCCGTTCAATAGTAACTTCCTGTTGTGTCATTCCCTCAGCCTTTGGCAGTCACCGTTCTACTCTCTGTCCATATGATTTTGACTGCTTTAAATGCCTCATGTATATAGAATCATACAATATTTCTTTCTTTGTGGCTGACTTATTTCATTTCGTATATAATGTCTTCAAGGCTCAGCCATATTGAGGCATATGTTTGCATTTCCTCCCCTTTCAAGGCTTAATCCTATGTCTGTGTAGCATACATCATATTTTGTTTATTCCTTCCTTGATGGATGGACATGTAAGTTAAGGATTGGAATGCTGTGGGCAATGGTCTGAACCCTGTCACTTGTATTTTAAATAAATGCTGATTGGCTAGTAGCCAGGCAGGAAGTGAAGGCGGGGTAACAAGAATTCTGGGAAGAGGGAAGTTTCAGTCTGCAGTCATCACTCAGACACAGAGGAGCAAGATGTGACTGCCTCACGGAAAAAGGTACCAAGTCATGTGGCTAACACCGACAAGAATAATGGGCTAATATAAAATGTAAGAAAGAGTTAATAAGAAGCCTGAGAAAATAGGCCTATCAGTTTATAATTAATGTAGACCTCTGTGTGATTTTTGGGACTTAACAGCTGTGGGACCAGGCAGAACAGAAACCTCAGTCAATGTTGAAACTCTTATGTGACGACAGTATTTGTGGGAGCCAGTGTGTGAGGTGCTTAAAGCACCATCCACTGTATAGCAGACAGACATGGCTTCTAATCAAGGCTCCATTACTTACCAGTGTAAGCTGAACAGGTTACTTCAACTTAAAAAAAAGGCATTGCAAAAGTCATTAGGCTAGGAAGGGCACCATCACTCGGAACTCTGGCCTCCAGGGCCCTTCTAGAAAGCTCCTCTATCTCAGGTCTGTGGGGTCCTGCTGTCAAGATCTCACATGTTACCCCTTTCTTACAGACTGTGTTGTCAAAGTGTTCATCAGGCAAGGTGAAACCGGTGTTGTGTATAGATCTCTGGACTGCATACTATTTCATCTTGGTGTGACTTTTGAACTTTATGTAAATTAAATTCCTCTTTTCTACCTAGTTGGAGAACATGATGGTAAGGACTTTCTTGAACATATTTGTTTGGCCATTCTTGCTGGATTTTCTCCAGAGTTGGGTACGTAGAGGTGATATCAGGCCACAAGATATGTGCATGTTCAACTTCTCTGGGTAACATTCTTCTCCTCCTCCTCTTCCTCTTCCTCCTCTTCCTCCTCTTTCTCCTCCCCCCTCTCCTTTTTTTCTTTTACAACGTGTATCCCCAACTGGAAACTCAACAGCAATGTGAAAATCCCTGCCACCTCATGTCCTTGCCAGTGTATGGTGATGTCATTACACCTTTTTTTTCTAGTATGATGAGTTTTAGTAATAAGAACAACATTAAATCTATCTAATTACGCATTTCTTTTGCACAGTACTCTGGCAGTACTATGTTGATATCTGAATTCTTTGCCCATTTCAGTCTCTTGTTAAAGGCTTCTGAGCAGTGTGTCCTTATGATTTACATCCCTTTCATGGAGCTTAGCTTAGAATCATAACTAGTTTCAAAAATATCAGCTGCAAAGGGTGGGGTAGGTTCCAGCATGGTCCAGGTCATCTGCTCATCATCTCCATCACACACAGCATACACTTTCTTCTTGGTCTTCTTTTTTAGTTTTTGGTGCTACCTGGGATTGAACCCAGGGACTTGTACATGCTAGGTGAGCTTGCTGTCACAGTACAACACGCCCAACAGGCTACATTTTATCTGTTTATTTGGAAGCTGCCTGGGAATTGATTGATCAACCATTGTATTAGCTGTGATTAACTAGAAAATTGTGCTGATAGTGCCTTAAATAAGCTAAAGTTTTACTGCTGTGTGCATGGAGCCAGAAGGCTGGGGGTGAGCAGGTCAGAGCTTTCCAATACGCTCAACAACCTCTCTCCCAAGCTCCCTCTGTCCTTCTGCAGAGCAGCGTTCAGCCTGTGGCTTTTGCTCTCCTCATGGCTCCACCCTAGGCACTGCTGGTTTGTTTCCCCTCAGTTCTTCTGTCTAGCAGCCCCACAAGGTGCTAGCAGGTATAGTTTCTCCCGAGGTCACTGTTTTTGGGTTAAAGCTCATGGTCTTGTGGCTGGTGAAATGTCTCAGAGGGTGACAGCTTTGCTGTTCAAGTGTAGGAACAAGAGTTTTGGTCCCCAGAACCAACTAAAAGTCAGCTGGCTGCATGCCCCCTCACCACACATAGCAGATGAAATGGAACAGGAAGCTGTAGGGTCACTAGAGACTTGGCTGCTCTCTATAACTGACTGAAGAAGGTCCCCAGCATTGATATGGGTCCTCTACTGACACATACTTGTACATGTGCCTACTGCTGAATGTGCCCCTCCATGCATGTAAACACACATATGCACAGGCATACACACTGTACACATATAAAATTAAATGAATGGATTTTTAAACTTTTTTTTTTTATTTTCGAGATAGCGTTTCTCTGTGTAACAGTCCTAGCTGTCCTGGAACTAGCTCTTGTAGACCAGGTTGGCCTCAAACTCATAGAGACCTGCCTACCTCTGCCTCCCGAGTGCTGGGATTAAAGGCATGTGCCACCACCACAGAGCTAGATAGTTAAACATTTAAGAGATGCTGGGGAGTGGTGGCGCACGCCTTTAATTCCAGCACTTGGGAGGTAGAGGCAGACAGATCTCTGTGAGTTTGAGGCCAGCCTGGTCTACAGAGCGAGTTCTAGGACAGGCTCCAAAAGCTACACAGGGAAACCCTGTCTCAACTCCCCGGTCCCCCCCAAAAGATGGTCATCCCTCTGTGCAACCCCCATACGTCCTGTTCTCATTTTGTTTGTAGGACGCCTGTCACACTGACCTGCAGCCTAATGATCCCATCAACCACATTAGCTCTTTAGAGGATGTATTGCCAGATACATACCTATTTTATGGGAACATAATTGTTCTGTTTTGGATACACACTATATACTTGTTCCTGAGATTACCAACTTCCAATAGCATATGGACGATTTGGTGAAGGAGGCTGAACACCACTGTTAGAACAGAGATAAAGCAGTCCAACACCTCTGTGTATTTTATGTACTTCTAAGGTTTGTTTCTTGAAGTATTTTTTTCCCAAAAACTAATAAAAGAAAGCTACTCTTCTGAGTGGCTGTGTCAAGCTGGAGTGTTATGGGATGCTGAGACAAATCTTCCTTGAGCAGGTGTAATCAAACATTTTCCTTACTGTGTCATTTCCCGTTCAGTCCTCTGGGGATCTATTCACAAAGGACATCCCGAAGCTAGTGCTGTCTGTCCTCCAGGTTTCTGTTTAGGTTGTCTTGACTGTGCGTATCCTTTTGCATTTTAGAATCAGTTAATTATCATCTATGTTTGAAACAGCCTTTATCTGACTCTCTTGTGAAGAGTTTTCCTATTGCCTAACAAAATTTTTCAAACTCTCATTATTGATGTAGGTGGATCATCTGTCTATGTGTTACTTTCATTGGTTAATAAAGAAACTGCCTTGGCTTTTTGATAGGGCAGAATTTAGATAGGTGGAGTAGACTGAACAGCATGCTGGGAGAAAGAGCAGAGTCAGGCAGACGCCATGAAGCTCCAGCCCAAGATGGACGCTGGTTAAACTCATGCCGGTAAGCTACAGTCAAATGACAATACAGATTATTAGAAATGGGTTAAAAGAACATGTAAGAGTTAGCCAAGAAGAAGTTAGATATAACGGGCCAGGCACTGTTTAAAAGAATACAGTCCATGTAATTATTTCAGGTGTAAACTAGCCAGGGAGCTGGGTGGCGGGAACACAGCCCGCTGCTCCTTCTACACATTATTTATCACAAAACCATGTCAATTGTCAAAAGTAATTGGAAAATACAGAATTTTTAGTTGGACACATTGCCACCTTGAAAAAAATCAAGTTGTTTTCCCTTAATAATTAAAAGAGAGGGAATTAACATTGAGTCTGAGGTTGGATAGTTCTTCTAAATGTAGTAACGATGATGCCAGAGAAAGTGATAATCTCTTATGTTATGAGTAGGGGTCCAATGTCATGATGGCATTGCCATGGCAACTGGAATCATGGTGCAACTCAGAGGAGTCATTGACTTCTGTTTCTACCTGGCATGGTAGGGCGAGGCTGGTGGGAATGAAGGCCTCAGTAACTTCTCAACTTAGCCTGCAGCTCAGCATTTAACAGCTCCTACTGAAAGTCAACATGGAAGAGAATTCCTTCCGCCATCTGATAGCTTTGTGAACCCTGGAGTCTCAGGTAAGCATTCCATGACTCTCCAGCTCAATACTTTCATGGCAAAGAGTGGCTTTATTTTTTGGGGGGAAAGTGGTAAAAATAATACCTTATAAAATGAGCCTTTGTCCATGCTGGCCCTTGTTTCATACACCATGAAAATTCCCAAAGCTTCATACTATGCTTATATATGTGTTGTTTGTATTTTTAGCTGGGTGATTCTTAATAATCCTTTATCAACCTTCCTCCTTCTCCAACTTCACCTCCTCCATACACTGTTTTATGTTGTGAACTTGGAAATAGGAAGGTGGTATGATTCAGGTATACAGACTCACCTGTGCCTTGGTGAAAAGAAGATGTGATGTGACCTATTTGTTTCCACAAGGCTTTTATCTATTTCTCTAAACTGTGACCAAATAAAGCAGAAAGTAAGGAGCTATCTTAATCAATGTTCTATTGATGTGGAAAGACAGCACGGCCACAGAAACTCTTATATAAGAAAACTTTTAATTGGGGCTTACTTAGAGTTTCAGAGGTTTAGCCCATTATCAGCATGATGGGAAACATGGCAGCATTCAGGCAGGCATACTACTGGGCAGGCAGCTGAGAGTTCAGTATTTGAGTTGGCAGGCAGCTGCAGAGAGAGGCACTGGGGTTAGCTTGAGCATTGGAAGCCCCAGAGCCCACTGCCAGTGACACACTTCCAGCAACAAAGCCACACCCACTCTAACAAGGCCACACCTCCTCATCCTTCTCAAGTAGTGCTACTCCCTGGTGACCAAGCATTCAAATCTATGTGCTTAGGGCAGCGGCTGTTCTTATTCAAACCCCCACAGGAGCCTATGACTAAAGCAGGGGCATTAGCATCTTAACTGGAAAGGACCAAGAATAAAAGTGAGCTGAGCTAATCTGAGAATCAGATATCAGAATGGGGTTAAATGATCAAGATTTTATTAGAAAAGAATGTCCAAGTGACAGACAATGGGTAAGAGCTGTCAGACAACCATCAAGTTGAAGGAGGTCAGGAAACTAGGTCAATTGTAAAGTCTCAGACCGTTGTCTATCTGCAGGAAGGTTCAGCAAGGTTGTTGGGAAATCTTAGAGCCAAAGTGTACAGGGGAGGAGGAGGTTCCTAGAAACAGGCTGTCAATCATGCCTGCTCGCTGCTGGAAGCTGTCTGAGCTAGTACGGAACTGGCATAAACGTGGTGGAGGCTGCCAGGCTGCCACACAGGAGGCCTTGATCAGTCATCCTCCTGTAGTTGGAGAGTTTTCAAGCTGTAGCTTTGTAGCAGCCAAATCTTAGTTAACTTTTGCTGGAAAATTTTGAGAGTACTGGAATGAAATATAAAATATGAACTTGGTTGGCCTGTGTTGACATTACTGAGTCTAGAAAGGGAAAGTGGTATTGCAAACCAAAAGAGAAGGGACAGGGTATATCCGGTTTCCATAGTCTATTTTGGTTTCTCTCTCTCTCTCTCTCTCTCTCTCTCTTTCTTTCTCTCTTTCCTCCCTCCCTCCTTCCCTCCCTCCCTCCTTTTTTCCTTCCTTCCTTCCTTCCTTCCTTCCTTCCTTCCTTCCTTCCTTTCTTTCTTTCTTTCTTTCTTTCTTTCTTTCTGTTCTTCAAGACAGGAATTCTCTGTGTAGCCATGGATGTCCTAGAACTTGCTCTGCAGGACCAGGCTGGCCTAAAAGGTGTACAACCACCACCCACCAAGTCTCTTCCTTCCTTCCTTCCTTCCTTCCTTCCTTCCTTCCTTCCTTCCTTCCTTCCTTCTTCCTTCCTTCTTTCCTCTTTCCCTCTCTCCTCCCCCTCTCTTTCTTTCTTTTTGAGACAAGGTTTCTCTGTGTAGCTTTGGTTGTCCTTAGAACTCACTGCGTAGATCAGGCTGGCCTCAGATTCACAGGGATCTACCTGCCTCTGCCTTCTGAGCACTGGAGCGCTGGGATTAAAGGTGTGCGCCACCACTGTCTGTCGAGTTACTGTCTGTTTACATTGGTGCTTTTTTGTTTGGGTTTCATGAGGAGCTTTCTGAAAAGTTTACACAAAGTTCCAAATTAGGTTGCTTTTAAGGCCAAGCAACTGGTGTCTGGTGACACAGCAAAGCAAATGCAGGCGGGGACCCATGAACTGTGGCTCTTTGACAGACTCACAGATGAGCCTCTTTGTGGTTTTAAAAAGCAATCAGTGGGGCTGGGGCGATGGCTCTGCTGGCAAAGTGCTTGCTGGCAGGCATGAAGACATGGGTTTGCATCATGGAAGCGGACTCGGCGCCTGCAATCTTAGTGCCAAGGAGGTCTCTGGGACTTGCTGGCTCTCCAGTCTAGCTGAAGAATGTCTCAGAAGATAAAGTGGAGACAGTGCAGAAAGCACCTGACACTGACGTCTGGACTGTACCTGCACCTGCATGGGTACACATGCATGAGCTACACATCGAGGGTCTGTCTATGAAATAAGCGCTCCCCGTTCCTGCACCCGATTCAACCCAATAGACCCAGGCAAACCTTGGCATGTAAGTAAAGGTATCCGCTTTCTGGGACTTGGTCTTCTGTTGCTCATTTTGTGTTTATATTTCACACTGTTGACTCACAATGGATCAACACAAGAAAGCCCCACAGCTCAGTGCTGCATTTGACCTAGGGCAGGAACATGTGACCCAGACGGGCATGTGACATCCACAGCAGCCGATCTACAAACATGATTTATTCATCTGTTGTCTCCCTAAATCACATTTATGCTGATCAGGTGACCTAATGGATTTAAAACTGAAACAGAATGGCTTAAGGAAAATGGACTGGATCTCACCGTGCATATTGAGTGCCTCCATTAGAGGCAGGGCCTTTGGCTAAGGAGCGGGAGAAACAGCCAGAAACTGGTCTTTACTGTGTTCAAGCAAGGTCATGACTTCTCTCTACTGAAGACACTAATTGTTTTTCTGCCTGAAAGTCTTGCAAGAGGCATGCTCTACACATGGGAGGTCTGTGCTCTCATTCCTTCTCTGTGACCAGTCTTAAATTGATGGATTTCCTGCCATTTTCCTTAGGGAGATGGTCTTTAAGGGAAAGGAGTTTGGGGAGGAGGAGAAAAAGGAAAGAACCAGCATCTGTGAGTTTTGTCTGATGATTTCCATTCCACTGAGGGCTTTGGAGACCCATCAACCGTCCAGCCGTCCTGCATCAGCTGTTTGTCCAAAAGTTCTGCATCTGAGGTCCTACATCAGCTGTCTAGTGGTCCTGCATTGGCCGTCCAGTGGTCCTACATCAGCCGTCCAGCGGTCCTGCATCAACTGTCAGTCCAGCAGTCCTGCATCAGCCGTCCATCCAGCAGTCCTGCATCAGTCATCCAATGGTCCTGCAAGCCCTTTCTTCCCTGGCCTCCTCTCGGGCATTTCTCATCACCCACATCTTCCAGTCACGTTGCTCAGGATCCTCTTTCTTGTCCTGATGTGTGAGCAGGTCTGTTCTCTGAGAGAATTCTCCACGATTTTGACAATGCTCTGGGTGTCCTCTGCTGTTCGCATAGTGAGTAAGGACTCTCACATGCTGTGGACCAGTGATACATCGTAGTTGAACATCCCCAGAGGAACTCTAACAGAATAACTGTGTTTACTCGCCTATTGGCATATATCCCTGGGACAATGTGAAGTCGTGAGCCCTGCAGAAGGGTAGACATCTCCACAGCCTGCACTATGTGGAAACCGTGCAGGGCTTTTGGTGCATGGCAAAACCCTAGGAACACCTGCAGTATTCATGGGACAATCCAGGACATTGCACGAGAGGGCTCAATAGTGTGCGGCAGCGGGGTGGGGTTGTCAGTCTTCTGTGTTCCTTGCCCTCTCTGCCCTCCCTACAAGGAAGTTAGCAAGGCCCTCAGCAGGGCTTAACTGCTTTCCTCTTCAGTGGTCCCTCGTGAATGAAGATGCTGTGTCTGCACCCTTCCTCAGACTCACAGGTGTTTGAGAACCTTTCTCCCCCACAGTTATGATGCTTGGTAACAGGCAAGTAATTATGATACACCAGGCTGGGGCCAAGAGACATGGCTGAAGTAAGCCCTCAACCTCCCTTCCCCCACTTTTCTCACACGCAGATCTATCAGGAAAGGCCTGCCTAAGTCCAGGCAGTGTGTGTTGCTCAGCTCCCTGCGAGTGGTCTGGATTCCATGGACAGCGGAAGGGAACAGCAGGTCCTTTTAGCCTCCAGACTTAGTGGGCCCCTTTTAAAATGGTGCCATGTTGCCACGTTGAAGAAAATATGGATAGATGAGAAGTATTTGCTTTCTGAAAATAAAACAGCAGCTTGAGGAAAGCAATGGCATCTGGTTTTATGTATTCATTTCATTTTTTTTTCTTGTGTTTTCTGCACTAGTTATTTTTCTGGTCCTGGGACAGAATTCCCAAGAGAAGTCGCTCAAGGAAGGAGAGATTGTTTGGCTTGCAGCCTCAGGGACGCAGTGCACACGGTGGGGAAGGCATGGTAGCTCTGTCCACAGTGGCAGGAATGGGAGCTGGCAACTGCTCACATCTTGGTGGATCAGGACCCAGAGAATAGAACCAGACGTAGGACTCAACTCCGATGCTCCCAGGGCCTGTGTCTACTAGCTAAGCACCCAAAGATGCTATAAGTTTCTAAAATACTGCTACCAATTGGGGACTAATGCTCAAAACATGAGACTGTGTGTGTGTGTGTGTGTGTGTGTTTGCGCATGTGTGCGTGCACACTTACACATGCGTAATGATATTGCATATTCAAATTCTAAATTTTCCGAGAATCAAAATGCTAAAACTTGGGTCCTCCATTAGAACTGGACACACATTCATATTTGTCTTATTGATGCAACAATGGGTTTTCATCAACTTGCTGTAGGGGTCAGAGTGTAAGTAGTACACGAAACACATTTCTTTGAAGGGATGGACACTATCATAACTCGAGACAGCTTGCCTGTAACACCTTGTTCTGTGTATCCCATGCCTACTCTGACCTGCCTCTGGCTGTGCTCCACAGATCTCCTGCTGAGATATAGACTATGCTCCCGGAAGAGGAGCAGCTACACTCTCCCATCCTTTGTCTATTCAGACGTGCACACCCTGTTCCTGAGCATCATGTGATAAGCGTCTGCTTTCTTCATCTCCTGGCTGCAGGGCCCATGTGCATGTCATCAGTGCTGAGCAAGGTGGCTCAGAGTGGAGTGAGAAGAGAAAGGGGCAATGAACCCCACTAGCCATGGCTCCTGCTGACTGCAATACCCTTCAAAGGCAATTGACACAACTCTTAAAAGAAACCACAGATAAACTTCTCGTTCATGGCAGGCCTAAAGACCGGTTCACAGGGACTTGCTGCCAATGGAAAGAAAACATGAAAGTGACCTGTTTCAATCTCCTCTTTTTGCGACATAAACTGTCTCCTTCCGCAGGGAATATATTTATTCCAATGCTAGCCTCAGTGTTTGAAAGCTATTGCTTGTCTCAGCAGATTCCACCCATAGGGTCATCCCTGGCATGTGCTTACAGCACCATGCCTCTTGAGCAGTATTTAAAGTCTACCTTTCACGTGAGAATCCTATTAGTTTAATCAAATACCTGCACTACTACTCAATGAAGTCAAAGGCTGGGTAAATGTATTATAGTGTGCAACCTAGAAAAGGCTCAGTAGATATTTTCTCTGTTCTGAAGATCAGCTCAGTGGCTGCTGGAGTTTGGTCACACTAGTTTATCCAGTAGAGTTGCTAGCCTAAGTCCTGATATTACAGCAACACTCAGAGACAGCCTTGGTCAATAGCTTGGCCCCTGGCCATAGAGACTTAAATTTCTTATATACTAAAGCTTGTCTTTCCTTAGGGATGGGAGTAGATCTAGTGAGTGTACCCCATATCACTGTGACTAGACTGGCCTCCTGGAATTTGCCCATGACACTCTAAACACTTGGTTCCTTGGTTGCAGTCTTTTTGATCTTTGGTTCAGTGGCTCCAACAGTGGTTTCCCCTAGGTCCTCTGCAGGAGTTTATGTTCTGTGTCTATTATTGGAGAAAGTTTGGGGAGCGGTGTGTAGATCAGCTCTGACGACAGTCTCCAGTCTCTAGTGGCAACTGGAAGTAATTCATGGCAAGGTAGCAGCTGGCCTTTACCTCCCAGTCCCTGGCCCTAAAGCATTATAAATCCCCACCTAACCCCAGGCTAGTCTCCACAGTGAAAACTCTAATTCATATTTTATTTGCCTCTGTTCCTAAATGGCCTTAGTTCTCAGAGGTTTTCAAATTTTGAGCCTTGACCCATTAGTGGCTTCTAAATTTAATTACTGTGTCAAGTCAGCATAAAGAAAGAGACCCCGTGGAACAGCATAAAAACCATCACAGCAAGTTCTGCTCGGTGGGGAAGTACTGATTTTGGAAATGCTCTTATTTCTGTTGAATACATACAGGAGAGCGTGGGCTACAATGAAGCACATTCTTCATATGGAATGTAATGAGAAGCATTTGAGATGGCCCAGCAGGAAAGCAGTGTGAGGTGGAACTCAGGTGCTCAGAAAGGGGCAGAAGATGGCCCGGGGAAAGCTCATCCTGTTATGTGGTGTTTTAGTCTTATGGGTTTTTGGGGAGGCTGCCACCCAACTCCCAAATAAATGGCACATGGAGGCTTATTCTTAGATATGAATGCCCGGCCTTAGCTTGACTTGTTTCTTGCACGCTTTTCTTAAACTATCCCAACCACATTTTGCCTCTGGGCTTTTATCTTTCTCTATTTCTGTATACCTTTCTTTCCTTCTTATTCTGTGACTGACTGGTTGGCTGGTCCCTGATGTCCTCCTCTCCTTGTTCTCTTGCTCCTCTTCTTCCTCGTTTCTCCTTCTATTTATACTCTCTGCCTATCAGCCCCATCGATCCTTGTTCCTGCCTTGCTATTTACTGGCCGTTGATCTCTTTATTAGGACCATCGGCTGTTTTAGACAGGCATAGTAACACAGCTTCACAGAGTTAAACAAATGCAGCATAAACAAAAGTCACACACCTGAAAAGAATATTCCCCAACACCTCAGCCAGCTTTCCACTTTGCCCAAGCATTAGGGTCACACCTTTATATGTTGTCTGTTTTCCTTGTTACGTAGAGGGCCATCACAAACCAGAATAGTGCACTGTAGTAACGCTTTCTGACTCGCAAGCTGCTTTGATTCCTGTTATGCTCCCTGATTATGAGCTCTTGATGGGAGGCACTAAGTTCATGCTAGAAAAGAAGCCAGATCTATCCCCCTGCTTCTGACTCCTTTAGCACTTGAGTGTGCCTGGCTTGTTTTGGTTGTGTTAATATGACCGCTGCTTAAAACGGATCCATTTATCTGAAGTTATTGCTGTGTAGTAGTAACCTTTGAATCTGGTGCCTGTTCCTTTGTCTGAGTGTGGTATTCTAACATCTCCAGAAGCCAGGACTTAATATTAGAGAGGGTAAGATTTGCAAGTATTAGTGTCCGCAAGAAATGTGGTAACAAGGGGAAGAAAGGGCTTCTTGCTATTGAGCAGCTCAGAGAAGAAGGCCGGCATTGCTAACTAGCTCTTACACATCTTCACCAAGAGATACAGGCTTGTACAGGCTAATGGTAAAAAGACTGGTTTTATTTTTTTCTCCATTATCTACCACCAAAAGAAGCTTCTTTGATAAGGGCTGAGATATGCATTAATATATGAATATAGCAATAAGTCATTAAGAGTCAGCTTAATATTACGACTAAGTAGCAGAGTAAAAGTCATAGTTCAACAGGCGGCGGTGGTTGTACCCTTTTAATCCCAGCTCTTGGGAGGCAGAGACAGGTGAATCTCTGTGAGTTTGAAGCCAGCCTGGTGTACAAAACAAGTTCCAGGTTACACAGAGAATCCCTGTCTCAAGAAACTTAAAAAAAAAAAAGTAGGTTTCACCTAGACTTGTGACTTGTCTCGTCACAGCTTCTTGGCTAGACATGGTTCCAGGCGTAGGTTTCATCTTGTGGAGTGGATCTTAGATCAGAAGGTGGCTGGTCACTCCCATGACTTTTGGGTCTGTATGATACTAGAGGACATACCTTGTCAGGCTAGTCATTACTGTAGCCCACAGTGCTCCGACATGGGTGTGGCTGAAGATTGCTTTGCTTCTTCAGTGGCGTGCACCGTACCTCTTGGCACTGTGAAGGCTGGCGGGTAGGGATGGCGCTTCCGTGCCATCACGACTGCATGTCTTCATGTTCTATGACTCAGGTAGGAGGGCTCTTCAACAGTAGAGTCTTACCCTCACCTTCTGGAGGAGAAGCAAGAGCAGTGCCATCAGACCGTAGAATTTGGGGAGGGGGTCTGTGGTACCCCATGGGACTTTTTATTTGTTAGCCTGTGGTTTCTAGTAGTGGCATTTTCACCGTGCTATAGGGTAACTCCATTTTAACCCGTTCTCTGTTTCTTTGTGTGTGTGTCTTTGTGTCTGCTTCGCTGCCTCTCTGCCTTGATCTGTCTCTGTCTCTCTCTCAGAGTCTAGAGTAGCAGGGAGTTCCCCACACCCCTTTTCTCAAGCCTCTAGTACCACATATCCTCCTCTACCCTGACTTCCTGCCTCTCACCCCAATTTAACCTTTTTTGCCCCATTATTTCCTTTTATCCTTATACCACTGCATCAGCCCCTCTCCTGAGACACCCCAAAACAAGCTCCCTCACTAAATTCCTGGACTCTGGGGGTACTCCAAATACAACACACATAAGCCATCATTTGCTTTTTGACCTTAGCCATTCTGACTGAGGCAAGGTGAAATCTCAAAGTAGTTCTGATTTGCCTTTCTCCGATGGTTAAGGAGGCTGAACATTTTCCAAAACATCTCCTAGCCATTTCATTTTTCATCTTTTGACACCTCTCTCATGATTTTCATGCCCCGTTTTTAAAATTTAGATGATTTGTTTGCCTGATGTTTCATTTTGTATTGTAGACACTAACCTTCTGTCTGATATATAGATGGCAAATATCTCCCCCATTCTGGAGATTTCTTCATCCTTTGAAAAATGGTGTTCTTTGCTGTACAGAAACATTTTTATTTTAATGAGTTTCTATTTATTAATGGTTGACCGTAAAGCCTATGCTATTGAACTCCTGTCTTACTTAGGGTCTCTATTGCTGTGAAGAGACACCACAACCACAGCAACTCTTTGGAAGAAGACATTGAATTGGGGTGGCTCTCTTCAGAGATTCAGTCCATTGTCATCATGGCAGGGAGTGTGGGGGAATGCGGGCAGATGTGCTGCTGGAGGGATGGCTGAGAGCCCTACATCTTGCAGGCAATAGGAAGTCGACTGACTGTCGTCACACAGAGGGAAGCTTGAGCAAAAGACCTCAGAGCCTGCCCCACAGTGAGCCACACCTCCTAACAGTGCCACTCCTTTGGCAGGCATTTTCTTTCAAGCCGCCACGAGTCCTCTCCGGGTAGCCATTTCCTGCGTCAGAGTTCAGTGAGATTCCTTAGTTTCTCCTCTATTAGAGTCAAGGGATCAAGGTTTAGATCGAGGTCCTTGATCTCTCTGGAGCTGACTTTTGGACAGGGTGAATGATTAGGACTAAATTGTATTCTTCTGCCACGGTAGCTATCCAGTGTGGCCAGCATCATTTGTTGAAGATGCTGTTTTTTCTTACACACACTCACACACACACTCACACACGGGGAGAGAGAGAGCACGAGAGCGAGAGAGCACATGAGCCTCCAAGAAACCTGAAACCCAGAAGGCGTTAAGCTGTGTCTGCATAGTGTGGCTTTTTTTTTCTCTTTCTGGCAGGTTCCCATCCGTTTAGGTCATTTTTGATGACTTCACTTTCCTGGTGACATCAGCTTCTAATCTCCTGAAGGTGAATTCATGTTTGATTGCTTCAGAATGCTCAGCTCTGAGTTCCAAGCCATTCCCGTTGATGTACGGGCAGAGCTTGTCTTTATGAGGCCACAGGCTGACCGTATCGCATTACCGCGTGGCTATTAAGTCACCAACTGGCACGGATCAGCTCAGAGATGAAATGTTCTTGCTGCAAGCAAAACCACAAAGCTGCCGCGCCGTCTCCTCACCTGCACCCCAGGCACAAAAGAAAGGAACAACTGGATCGGGGAACTCTGTCTTCATTTATTGTGTCTGGGCACTGTCTCCTCTCCCTTGCCAGGGCCTGAATGGTAGTAGCGACACTGGCGTGATTTTCAATCTGTCATAACCACCAACAATTGAAAGATGTCCAGTCACTCACGACACAAGTCAAATAAAAGACTTTGAAATACCTTTGGTTGGCATCTCCCTAAAGCATCGAGTCTGTGAACTAAGGTAACCGCTTTTCCTTTGACACCAGGGCTTATTATTGTCTGCCTTTCAAAGGCCAGGACAGAGCAGACCTTGCACAGAAGCAGCTGGCCTTGTTGGTGGTGTGTGCTCTGACGAAAGGCCAGGCTCTGTGCTTGCGTATCACTGGCTGGTGCCCAGAGCCTCTGGGGTGTGTAGGATGACCTCACAGGTGTCTCTGAAACGCTCTGGCATGCGGGCCATGCAAGTCTACTCTGTGCCCACACTGCCCTCCTTTGATTATCCTGATACCAGATACGGACTGTCATCATGTCTCCCCAATACCAGGTGGCTTCCTGTATGGCCAACTCTTGGGAAGTGGGTACTATGTCCTCTACCGTGACCTAGACCAAATAAGACAGAAGGGAGCCTGTCTGTCGGGAGCAGAGTCCCCGTAATGCCATGGATTCCGAGTACCCCTTTCTTATGATAAATGGGTCTGGTAGTCAATTCAAGCTTTTGAGCAAGCAGAGATTGTCAGCCATGTCAGGAAAACTGCACACTGGCCTTGTTAAGAGCAGATGCTGACAAACAGGTCAGTGAGGCAGTACCCAGGCTTCTCCATTCCCAGTTGAAGGAAAGGGAGGGAGGAGGAGAGATGCATACCTTTACAAACCTAAGAGTCAGTGTATATGGGCAGCCAGCCTCAGTATGGGGTTATCCGCAGACTACAGAGCTCTGAAGAGACGTTATTCCTTGGCCCTTCACCAAGGAAGTGGGAGACTCCTGTTTTCTTAAGGAAAGAAATTTCCTGGATGATTTTTCAGACACAACAGTTTTCAAAATTGGTTTTCTGAGTTTCAAATCTGTTTTAGGTGGGGGTGGGGTGGAAAGGTAGGATCCTACTCCAGGATGCCGATGCTGTTACCTTTCGCTTTGCTCGGGATATGCCAAGATCCCAGGGTTTTCAAGGGTACAGTGTGAAGTTGGCCAATTCCCACTGTCTTCCTGCTGCATGCTGCTGAGGTAGTCGTGTTAGGGAAGGCTCCTCAACAATGCCGACTCACTGCAATGTTCTTTGTTTCATGAGGAGGAAAAAGGAGTAAAAACAACCCAAAAAGTTCTTTAAAACCCCTATTTGAAATAAATAAAAATTTTAAAAAATTTTTCCTGTTTTTTTTTTCTGTGTGGTATGGCATGTATGAGGTGTATGCTGTATGCCTAGCACCATTTCTGCCTGTGTGGCGCAGGCGTGTGAGCTGTAAGCACGCAGGCAGAAGTCTGAGAAGGATACCCGGCATCTTCTATCATTCTTTCTGTTATTGAACCTGGAGCTGGCTGCTCCAGCTAGGTTGCCTGGCAGCAGAGCTGATGGATCCCCCTGCCTCCACTCTCCCAGGGCTGGAGATACAGGCATGCAGAGCCACGCCTGGCTGTGTGTGTGTGTGTGTGTGTGTGTGTGTGTGTGTGTGTGTGAGTTGTGCCAGGGGATCAAATTCAGGTCCTCCTGCTTGCACAGCAGGTCCCTTTTACCCGCCAAGGCATCCCTCCAGCCCTCAAAATTCTTTTCTTTGACCCACGTCTTGAACGGCTCTCTTCCAGTAGCACATCTGCTCCGTAAGCACATGCGTGTTCCGTTTCCCTCGACAAACAGATGGAGCTCCGCATTCCCTGCCCCTGCAAGCCCCTTGATAAACACAGGTGGAAAGCTGCCTTACCAGGCTGGGAAGACGGGAGGAACTCTACCTTCCTCTGAGTGACCTGACTCGTGGGGGCTCATGCATGCTTGGTGCAGGGAGAACAGAGCCCTGGATGAGCCTCATCTTACCCTCACAGGCCTTGCTGGGGTGTCCCTGAACCCTGGAGAGAGCACTACTTCTTTTCCATTTGGATGTTGTTTGGTTTTGCAGCAGGAGATGAGAGTATCTTCAGAAAGTGAGCTTCTTTCTTTCTTTTTTTCTTTCTTCCTTCCTTCCTTCCTTCCTTCCTTCCTTCCTTCCTTCCTTCCTTCCTTCCTTTCCTCCTCCTCCTCCTCCTCCTTCTTCTTCTTCTTCTTCCCCTCTCCTCCTCCTCCTCCTCCTCCTTCTTGAGATGGGATCTTGCTGTGGTGGTGTCTAGGCTGATCTCAATCTTTGGAACTCAAATAGTCCTCAAATAGAGCTTCAGTAGTGGCTGAGACTAGAGGTACATACTATAACAGCCTGCTCAGGTTAATTCACTTGAATGCACTATAATTCTGTTGATGATGGTATAACTCTCTTTGGGTTGATTCTGTTTTCTGTAGATTCCTGGGCTGTTGGTAAACACGCTTTGCCCTCCATTTACTGGTTATTTTTCATCAGGGTGGGCTATGAAGCTACCAAAGAAGCATGTGTCTTTTTCCTCCACTTTGAGACCAGAGGTCGACTTTACGGTGTCTACGTCTCATTAACCCTCCCCATCTACCGACCAGCACCCAGTGCAGCATAGCTTTGAGAAACACCAAATGAGAATGGTGGCCCACCCTCTACCTCCCCAAGGACATCTGCTCAGAACCAGCAGGACCATCCCACCCTGTGGAGCCTGCACAGGGTGCTCTGGTGGCTTCAGGCACAGAGAGAAGGAGGCCGCTCCCCAACAGCTGATGTGTGCAGGTATACCATCAAAGGAACCTTCATCCCAGCTCTACCACTTACTGCCCTGGGACACTGGGCAAAGACTAAATTCATGGAAGGTGTTCGTCATCCATCCTAAAACCTAGCTCTGAAGGGAAACAGTTTTACCAGACACTCCTGTAGCCACAGGGATGATAAAGACAGGCTCAGGGCTTAGTAAGTGTGCTTTTGTTAAACATAGCTAAACAGTCTTTTTATTTATCCTTTCCAGGAGGCCAATGGAGGCACCCTTGATATACGTCACAGATCTGCCTAGATTGCACCATCCTACCAACTTCATTTGAGTGTCTAATCTAGACTGAAAGTAGAAACATCCAGAGATTTTCACAACAGGAGGAGGTCCTGTTAGTCTCAGTGGCCAGCCAATGATAGCACACCATCATCCTTGGGGCTCAGTGCTCAGAATGGGGGTGGACATGGGCAGCATTCTGGGAAGAGTCCATATGAATTGTTAAAGTCAGCTCAAAGCCGGTGCTTCAAAACCACCCCTGGACAGAAAGTGGAGTCTGGTGATGGGTTAGGTTTCTGTGATCTGGGGATTACAAAAGATGCAGTCCTTTCAAAGGACTTGTCTTGGTTCATCATTAGTCCTGACCCGCAGTACATTATGCCCTAGTGAATCTATTGTAGAGTCGAAAACTCATTGGATTTTTTTAATGTGCCAAACACCAGACTTGCTACGTGTCACAGGCCTGGCCTAACTGGGTTGCACAGTACGATATAGTTAGTGCCTTGGTTATTTCTCTTTGTGATTGTGGCTTGCTATTGCCACTCAGCAGTACACAAGAGATGTGTATGACTAATGAATGTGTATAAAACTCACTCTTTAAGGAAGTATGAAAATGCAGGGCTGGGGATCTAGCTCAGCTGGCAGAGTGTTTGGCAGGCATGCATAAAGCTCTGATTTTGAACCTCAGCCCTTCATAAACCAGGGATGGTAGAGCATGCTTGTAGCTCCAGTGGAGGTCAGAAAGTGGAGACAGGAAGACCAGAAGTTCAAGGTCATTCTTGAGCTTCTATATAGTGAGTTCAAAGCCTCCCTAGACTCTATGAGACACGTTCTTGAAAAAATAAAGGGAAAAGCAGAAAAGAAAGTTTCTCTGTTGTCTATCTCTATTCCCCCCTTTCTCTCTCTTCTCTCTCTCTCCATCTATCATCTATCTATCTATCTATCTATCTATCTATCTATCTATCTATCTATCTATCTCTGTCTCTTTGAAACACTGTCTCTCACTGGGACACAAGGTTGGACAATTAGGTGAGGTTGACTGGCCTCCAAACTCTCCCACGCTGGGATTAAAATTATGTGTTGTTCTTCCTGGCTCTTGTTGATAAGTGGGTGCTGGGAGGGACAAAAATCAGGTTTTCATGAAAGCGCATAACTGAATGTCCTCCCCCCACAACCTCCTCCTTTGCTCATTTGAAAACTGATTTGATATTAGTGCTGAGTTTTAGGAATATTCCATGTATTCTGATTGTTAATTCCTTAGCAGATAGGTAATGTTTCTCTGCGGGAGAATTGTCTGTATTCTGTCAATCATGTTTTAAATAAACGCTGATTGGCCAGGCAGGAGGTGTAGGTGGGAAAACCAGACAGGAAGTGGAAATGATGCACGGAGAGCAGGAGAATTCTGGGGAGAAAGAAGTTGATTCCTCCCACTCCTACCCCGGCCACCAAAGCAGCAGGATGTGAGCGGCCCCACTGAAAAAGGTACTGAACCACATGGCTAAAATAGATCAGATAAATGGGTTAATCAAGATGTAAGAGTTAGCCAATAAGTATCCTGACCTAACGGGCCAATCAGCATTATAACTAATAGAAATCTTTGTGTGATTTTCTTTGGGCTTGCTGGCTGTGGGATACTGGGCAGGACAGAAAAACCCCCAACAAACAGACCCCCTCATGTTACATTTTTTATTTTATTTTTTACTGTTTTATGGATTATCTTTTAAGATTGGATTTAGAAGCTATTTGATTCTTTTAGGTTTTACTCTTACTACTTGGTAGGCAAGACCAGACCTTGGATTAGTAGAGGACTATTTTTTCCATGAATGAAATTATCACTTGCCAAGTTCTCTTGATTTTATGTGAAGTATGAAATTGTCCAAGCTGGCTGTTGGGAACAGTCATTTCTCCTGTGCTATATGAATTCTATGTGTTATTCTTTGTAATCCTTGAAGATGGTGCTTCCACTGGTAGCTCCTGAACTCTCCAGCATCTCCCTCGACTAGAGATCTAAATTTCAAAGTGACATTTCATGGGAACTGACTCCTCCCCAAGCCCTCCACATCCTGACAACTTCCATTTTGGACTTTCCAGACCCTTGTCTCCCCTCTCTATCACAGACAGCCCTTAGGCTGCATCTGAGTCCCCCTCCTGTGCTGTGTTTAAACCTGCAGATTGTTTAATATCTGGGCTGAGGTAGTGCATTTCTCAAACATTTCTGTTCAGTGTCTTCTACCAAATTTGGTTTTGATAATTATTCACAGTCATGGTAGTTTTCTTGTGGCATCAATCATGTTTTTTTTTTTTTTTGTATTTTATTTTGCTTAGTTTTTTTCTTTTGTAGAAGGTGTGATGGTAATTATGGGATGAAGAATCCCCAAGCCTTTTGTTTATAACTATTTTTTTTTCTTCTCCCAGAGGAGCAAACAATTCTTTCAGGTCCCGATGGTTGTCAGATGCAGTCTGCATGGCTTCTGAACTAAGGTGTGGGCTGCTCATCAAATGAAGTCTGGGGAGGGGAGGACGACACGCAAACTGGGGGGAAGGAGCCAGACTTGAAGATCTGGATGAGAAGGAAAGTTACTGTTGAGGAGGCGGAGGGCTGAGACTCATACTGGTCATTTATATCACTTGCCTATTCAATTTCCATTAGCTCGGTGAAACACTTCTCCTGTTGAAACTGAACTATCATTAAACATCCTGCAAAATTAGGGTCCTCTATCAGCAGGTGGGAGCAAGAGGGAGCAAAATCCAAAGTATTCCCATGAACACAACTGTTTAAACATATCCAGGCTGGTGAGGCTTGGGGATAATCAGACTGACTACACAGGGTCATGCTAGCCAAGATTCAGCTCCATGAATCAATGCAAATGAGAAGAGAAGCATGGTCAGCAGGGAGGCCAGAAGAAATGATTATAACCGAGTCACTCCAGAAGGGGCATATGAGTGAAAGTGCTCGTGCCAGGGGACCAGCAGGGATCTGGGATGGCTGAAGTCAGCTGAGCACACCAGAGTTCCTTGGTCAGCCCCAGCCCGGGCCAAACCACAGTGTCCTGCTTCCTGCTGGGCAGGCTACAGTAGACAGCCTGGCCGGCAGCTGGGCACTGCATTCAAATTTGCAATAAATCAGCAAGTTCTGGGAGTCCACATCTGTTCTAGCACTTCAAAGGAGTGCTTCATGTGGTCCTAGTCATTTGGGGTTTAGAATAGCAACTTGGGTTAGGAGAGTTATATTGGGTGTAGATAAACAGCTACTGGACACTCAGCTTTGAGAGTCCACGTTTTAAATTCCTTTTCATCTCTGTAACTGTCCTAGCCTGTCGTTTTGTTGACCCACGAGTCATGAAAAGGGCTTCTATTAAGCTGAGGCAAATTCATGGTATTATTTGATTGAGTATAATTGAGTATGCAGAAGGGGAAAGGTTTGATTATTCAGGCTAGATTATAGATCTTCTTCTCTTAGATACAGACCTCACAGAGAAAAAAAAAATACTTCAAGTGTGTTCATGGGCTCTCACCATGACTCTTTGAAAACCAGCTTAAATCCTACTTGCTCTAATAACGTTGTCTCCGCTGGTCTCCCCTCAATTCTAGTTTAACCTCACTACACACTATGCATCTGACATTTCCATTGCTGGTTACATGTTTCTTAAGGACAAAGGGCAATTACCAACTATTCCAGTGTCTTAGGGCTTCTCCACCACTACCACAAATTGAGTGTTTAAAACCTATATTTTTTTTTTCTTCTCTCCCCTCCTGCCCCCACCAACTCCATCTTCCTTTGCTGACTAGTTTTATAGCAACTTGACCCGGGTTAGAGTCATTGTGAAAGAGGATCCTTGGTTGAGAAAATGCACCTACTATGCTGGCCCACGGGCAAGCCTGATTGGCAGTTGATGTGGGGGGCTCTGTTCACTGTGGGCAGAGCTACCCCTGTACTGATCGTACTGAGTGCTATCAGAAAGAAGGCTGAGGAAGTCAGAAGGAAGCAAGCCAGTAGGCAGCATCCCTCCATGGCCTCTGCTTCAGTTCCTGCTTCCAGGCTCCTGCCTTGAGTTCCTACCCTGACTTCCTTGGAAGATGGGCATAGGCTATAAGATGAAGTTAACCCTCTCCTCCCAAGGTTGCTTTTGATGCGTGTGTCTACCACAGCAGCACAATCCTGACTCAGAAACTAAAAACTCCTCCTTTTATTCTTATTCTTTCTTATTCTCGTTTCTCCTTTGGCAGTGCTGGAAACTCCGGGAAAAGTGCTGAGCCACATACCCAAACCACAAAGTGATTCCTTTTTTTGGTTTTGGAATCTAGAACAGAATTAAGGTGTCAGCATCGCCACCTCCCTCTAAGCCTGTGGGTGAACATCAGTCCCTGCCACTCTGGTAGTTGGTGGTTTGCTGGTCACCTCTGGCCTTTAACATTGTGAATGTCAATGTCTCCGCTCACTGTTCCTCATTCTATGTGTCTCTGTCTTCACATACCCTGCTTCTTATAAAAAATATTCATAACGGCTCAGGCTCTAAGCCATGGTCTCAGTGTCTCTGCTTCCCACCCTCCAACCCACAAATTTGAAATCCTAATCTAGAAAGTGATGAGGGGTTAAGAGCTGGGGCATTTGAAAGGCAATCAGGTCACACGGGAGAAAGCTTCAAGAATTCAGGGTCCTTATAGAAGCAACTCCAGTGGACCAGCTTACCTCACCCACCAGATGAGCGAGGACCCAGTGAGAAGGTACCGTGCCAAATAAGGAAATGAGCTATCATTAGAAACCAAATCCTCTGGCTCCTTGATCTTGGCATTTTCAGCCTCAGTGGGTACGCAAAATAACTCTCTGCTTCTGTTTATACATCTAGTATTTCATAGCACAGCTTCAGTAGAGGGTGACAGAGGCTCTCCCAGGCCCCTCCCTTCTAGGTTATGTTATGCCATGGCATTCTCCATTTATATGTATTTTTGTTCAAATTTCCCCTTTCCACAGACATCAGACATATTGACATGAGGCTTGCCCTCCTTCAGTATGACCTCATCTCCACTATATGACATCTGCAATTATCCTACTTCCAAAAAAAAAAGTCATATTGGGGGAACTCTGTGACTGGACTTCAGCATGTCTTTTGGAGAGAATGAAATTCCACCTGGGACATGGCCACTCTGAAGAAGCCATTTTATTAAGGAAGGTGAAAATTCTTTGCTTAGTAAGGAAGTCGATTTAGGCTTGCGGCAAATAAAACCTCTCATCTGTGGAGTTAGAAATAACCCAAGTAACTTCTGTCTAGATAAGCAGTTGCTCTGCTTTGGATTCTGAACATACCCTAAGAACCCCGGTGCTGAAGGCTTGGTTCCCAGCCGCTGGTACTATTGAGAAAGCAAGGACCATTTGGGAGGTGTGGCCTAATGAAAGGGTCACCGGGGATGCACTATTGAAGGAGGGTGGGACCCCTGCCAGTCTCTGTCTCTCTGTTTGTTTCCTGGATGCCACAAGCTGTGCAGGACTCTGCCACCATGCACTCTCATCATGATAAACTATGTCACGACAGGACCAAGGCCACAGGCCAAATGACCATGGCCTGAACCTTCCAAAACTACGAGATAGAACATATACATCCACATATACACACACCCTCCACACCCACTTCTGCACGTATAACAAAAACCCCGCAAAACCTTTCTTCTCTCTAAGTTGTTGCTCTCAGCTGTTTTGTCACAGTTACAAAAAGCTGACTGCGTCAGTGATGGAGACAGTAGGTGTTACAGACAGTAATGACACTCAAATGTCTAATAATGTATACTACATAGGCATCAGATTAGATTATAGCGGGTGCCAACCCTGTGAATAAAGACCTAGAGAGTGAAAACGCTGTATCCCATGGCCAGGAATGTCAGCCCCGGCTACCTTAGTGCCAAGAAGCAAGATTCAAGGAGGTTTGGTTCCATTCTAGGTCAGTTTGGAGAAGTGATGGTGTTTGGACTGAACTTGATGATATGAAGAGGAAGGAGAAGCAAGGGGTCATTAAGTTAGTCATCGTCTTAGGACTTCGATTGCTGTGAAGAGATACCATGACCAGGGCAAATTTTATAAAGGAAAGCACTTAATTGGGGTAGCTTATATTTTCAGAGGTTCAGTTTATTATCACCATGGTCGGACATGGTAGCATGCAGGCAGGCATGGTGCTGGAGGAGCTGAGAAGTCTACATCTTGATCTGAAGGCAACAGGAGGTGAACTGAGACACCGGCCATATCTTGAGCATAGACCTCAAAGCCCACCTCCAGAGTGATACTCCAACAAAGCTGTACCTCCGAATAATGCCCCTCCCCATGAGTTTAAGGGGGTCAGTTACATTAAAATACCACAGTCACTAATGAGTGATTCCTCAAGTCAGCCCTGTGTGAGACGGGACTGAGAGGGAGGAATGGAGGAAGGTAATCCGCGAGGAAGCTTATCTGGGAGCTGAGCTGTTTGGTGAGAGGATGGAGGATTGGTATTGCAGGGAAAGATTAAGCTGATAGAAGGTGGGGCAGGGGCTGAGGGTAGAGAGTACCTACCTATGTTAGCACTTCACCAAAGCATGTCTTTTTACCACAGATTGTTCAGGTGTAACTACAAGAGAAATAAAAGACTGACGAGGTGTGAACCTCAGCTACTGACACCTTCTCTTATCCCTTGAACACATTCTCTTATCAATCATGGGGGCTGGAAAAAAATGGTGTGAAGATGGGTTCCTCATCACAGGAGCCACCCGGGCATCAGGGCCCGCTGGATCCCAGAGCCCAGGGGCTGGCAGATTAGCCTCAACCTCTCCTTTGGACCTGAGGGTGTGTTACCAATGCGCGGGTGTGGCCATCCCTGGAAGTTCTATTCTTGGCAAGTTCCATCTGGAGAGTGATATCCTTGGAAAGCCCCTGGGCTTCCCTGAGCCAGCACAGGTCAAGGGTCCTTTGGACCTGAGCACTCTGCTTGTGTTCTCCACCCATCTGAATTTCATAGATGTTGTATGAGGCCGCTTGTTCAATTCCTGGACACCAACACTTCCAAAATAATCACACAGAAACAGTATTGTTTTGCAATATTGTTTGACTAGTAGTTTTAAGTGTATTTCTGGTTAACTCTTATATCTTAATTTAACTGATCTCTATTAACCTGTGTATCACCACGAGGCTGTGGCTTACTGGGTAAAGTTCTGGCATCTATTTCCAGTGGGACTACATCGCTTCTGCCTGACTCCCAGCATTCAGTTTAGTTTTCCCTGCCTAGCTCTGTGCTGCCCTGCTCTGCTACAGGCTCAAAGCAGTTTCTTCATTCATTGACCAATAAAAGCAATACAGACAGAAGGACCTCCCACACCACATGGAGAACTCAGAAGGCTCATAGAGCTACAGGGTTTCCTCTCTGCAGTTTCCCCATGAGTGTTAATGAAGCAGATGACAGAGAAGAGATGTGAGATTCATGCCCGAGTCTATTCAAGTCCCACAAACACTGCGACAAGAGGGTGAAGATGAGGAGTAAAGTGGAATGGTAGGGTGGGTGGCAGCCAGTGTGTGGAGCTTATATTACAAATAACCATGAGATGATCAAATACCCTTCTATAAGCATGCATACTACACAGCAATAACCTTTTTTGTGCTCCAAATGATTGAGGATTTAAACGCAAACAATTATAAAACTGTATCTACCCATGGGGTTTTGAAAATAGAATTCTCCACAGGAAGGTATACCATTTATACGACTGGCATAAATTCTTGAAGCTGTAAGAGAGAAAATGAAATGCATAATACAAAAATAATTTCTACCCTTAAAATCCCACGCACAAAATTAAAAGGCAGGTTCAACTTAAGAGAAACTTGCAACCTGCAACACAGGCAAGCCCCTCCCCCTGCTTAAGCGTCCGATCCTAACACATCTTTGTGTTTAAATTAAAAGCTAAACTCACAATTTGAGACCCAGTTTTGCATGCAGTTGTAGGAAATAACAGAGTGAGAACTACGTAAGCTTCACAAGTTCCCACTGCAAAGCTTAAGAATATTGCTATGACCGTGACGTTGACACAACCTGCCAATCTTACCCAAATTTCCCAGGGTCACTGCTGGTACATGTATGCTTCACTGCATCAGAGCAAGTGTGGACTCACACATGCACCATCAGAGCCAGGATGCAGGCTAGCTCTTTCCCCACGAGACTTTCAAGTTACCTTCCTTCCACCCAGGTCCTACACCTCTGGCTCTGCGGATCACTAAGCCCTTCTCCATTTCCGTGCCTTGTTGTGACAAGAATCTTTACAAATATGAAAGTATATAATGTGCAACCTTTTGAAATTTCACTCCACCCAATTCTTTGCAGATCCATTTAGAACATTGCGTTTATCAGTAATTTGTATATTTGGAGGGGATGTTTTGATGGTTTGTATACAAGGTCATAGATGAAGTATCCAAAATGTAGAAAAAAACCACAAGTTCTTTAGTAGAGGGCTTTCACAAATAATTATGGCGATCCCCTCTGGAAAGTTCTAGGCAGACATTGCAATAGTTAGACGTGTATGGAGTGAAGGGAAGAAGCTTTGCAGTAGGCGATCGTGGAGACAGGGAAGACAAGCCCATCCCAGCAGCATTTTAGATAAACGTCCCACTTGTTAAATAGATAAAAAGGCACACAATGGAATCTGCTAACGAAGAGGGTTATGTTAGAAGTTCACCTCCACAGAGAGGAGGAGCCTTCCTGGGCACACTGGTGGTATCTGAGTCTGTTTTAGTGTTATGACTGGTCACGAGGCTGTCACTGCCCCAAGGACGCTGCTCATACTCCACAGGACAGCAGGTAATTCTCTACTCCTGCTGATTTAGAGGGTCGTGGTTAAAGAGTTTCAACCTGTCCTTTCTGGAATGGTGGTGCACACGAGCCCGATTTGCTTCACAGCGTCACAGTTCTGATTGACGGCACGTGAGCTGCAATCTCAGCAGCCAGCTGCCAGGGAAAGGCTCATCAAACAAGCAGCTCTCATCAGCTTCCTTTGACCAAATCCGTCATCCAACTGGTTGGAAAACGCTAGCGATCTCTTCGCAAAGCCTCATCTGTATAGGAATATATGTTTTGGTTATAACAAATCGTGTGCTTCTGCAAATGGAAAAAAGGACCCTAAATGGCCACAGATGTGGCTTAGTGCTGACTTAAGAAGGTGGCGAGGACTCCTATAGGACAAGCCACCCTGCATACTTTCCACTCTGCTCAGCCTTCAGACCGAACGTCTGCAAATTGGAAAGTAATGGCCACGGCCGTACTTGGTATAATAAACCAGAAATGCAGGCTTCGGCTCCATGCATCTATCACGGAGTCATAATTGGCTGTCGTGCTTGGACCTTCCCAGGCCTACAGTAAGATAAATAATATTTATGGTTTCCTCAATGTATCAGATCATAACTTATAAAGTGCAGTGGCCTGAGAATTGCTGTGCCTGTCGGCTGTCCACCACACTGGCCGCTGCTCGCTCTGGGCCTGTGTTGGGAACGTTGGAGGCTGACTCTCACCACACATGTCTCTGGCCCTTACCCACTGTGTAATATGGCAGTGTAAGCTCTGGGTGGAATTGAGGAAGGGTGGCATTAAATATACTGGGTAATCTGAGAACGGAGGGCGGAGGGCGGGTGCACGGACGCGGAGGGGTTCACCCGAGGTCAAGGAGGAGCGGTGAAGTGCCAGCACTTTCCATTGGTGGAAAAAACGATGCCTTTTCAAAACTGTTCCCGAAGAGAACTTGCTAAAATCTCATCAGTGAAGAAGTGAACAAAATTACGTAGAGAAAAAAGAAATCATCCATCCCCAGAGGGATGACTCAAAGACACAGACTGAATAGCTAGGGTTATAGCCACAGCAGAGCCGGCTTTGCTCTCAATAGCCGCACGGTTGAAAGAACACCCGTATCCGAAACTCTAGGATGCAAGATGAGCTTCAGAATTCAGAATTCTTAATATTTTAGGAGCGAGGCAGAGTGTATACTTGTTACGCAGTGAAAGCAGCATCTGGGCCAGAGCCTAAGGCCACAGGTGAGAAACTACACATTCATGGCAGCCTCAGAGCAACAGAGTAAGATTAAAATGCCATAACCAGGACGCTGTGCTCAGTACTGGCATACTGCGTATTAGCAATCACAGCGGCTATTACTATAAGTATGAGTCTTTCTTTTACTTCGTGTGTATGTGTGAGCGTGTGCGTGCACACTTATGGCCTTTCAACGATGTGTACGCAGGGTGGTCAGAGGAAGATGTTCAATGTCTTACTCTATCCCTCGATGGCTTTTTCCCTGGAGACAGGACGTCTTAACTGAACCTGCATCTGCGTTGGCAGCCAGTAAGTCTCAGTGATGCCCCCCCCCACCCCGTCTCCATACTTCACAGCACTGGGGTTGCAGACACAGAATGGATCGTGACCAGCTTTTTAGGTATGCGCTGGGAATCAAACTGAGGTCCTTACCCTTGTGTAGCGAGCACTCTGACCCATGGAGCCTCCTCTCCAGCCACAGACTTTTGTGACTGAAAATCGTAAGCTCTGAGGACAGCTATAACATTACTATAAGAACCATAACCCATCCAAACTGGCCCCCTTTCCCCTATCTTTTGTTTGATTATTCGTTCCCTCTCTCCGTCATGGGGAAATTTGATGGTAGAAAGTCCTAGCACACTAAAGAGCCACAGGAGCGCTCAGTTTTAACCCGGTTTAGTTACTGCATGGACTCTTTAAGTTTCATCTTCTATGAACAGGATTTGTCTTTAAAAAGATAAACTCCAAAGCAGACGCAGAAATGGTGAGCCAAACACCCAGCTCTACCTCGCTGTACATCTCTGCAGCGTCTCTCTCAGCAGCTCTGCAGCCAGCCTCTCTCTCTGCAGACGTCTCTCTCTCAGCAGCCCTGTGTTCTAACCACAGTGATTCTCATAAGCGGGAATCCACACTCACGCCGACAACCTGGGCTGAGTCACAGGCTTCAGTTATCCCAGCATGGAGTCCAGACCCAAGTCATGGTAAAGTGGTGTGAAGGAAAACCCAGACACTGCGCAACAGAAAGCAAAACACAAAACCTGAAAGCGGTCAGTGACCCTCCCCTCAGCACCTCAGCCTGCCTCCTGTGCTGATCCTCTGACTCTCCTCCGGCTCCTCAGACACTCTTAGGTCTCCCTAAATCTCCACCTTTTCTCCTCTTTGTCTTTATCCTTTTTTTTTTTTTTTTAGTTTCAACTGCTCAGATACCTGCTTCTTAGTGTTGTGAGCCACCCATTGGAGGAAGGACATTTCTGCAGGAGGAAGCCAATGACCCCTCCATAAAACCTACTTCTATCCATTTCCAAATGTAAACATCTATTTCTTTGATTAGCAAGTTCCATCTGAGATTCAGGCAAGAGCCATACTCCTGCACTGTCTTGCCTCATCTGATCCAGAACTTTCAATGTAAAAGACCAAGAAAATGATCCTGCGGAAATACTAAGTCCCATAGAAATGTCCTCTGATAAGAATCTCCTAGGAAAATGCCAGGACACATAATTTAAAAGAAGAGTTAAAAGCATGACTAAAGAATTCAAGGACTACAAAAGGACAGAAATCAACTCCTGCTTTAAATCTAAGAAAACACAAAGAGCCAAATGAGTACTTGTCTAGTAGGTAAGAGCCCTGGCTTTGATCCCTAGTACTGAGAGAGAGAGAGAGAGAGAGAGAGAGAGAGAGAGAGAGAGAGAGAGAAGAAGAAGAAGAAGAAGAAGAAGAAGAAGAAGAAGAAGAAGAAGAAGAAGAAGAAGAAGAGAGGGATGGAGGGAAAGAAGGGAGGAAGGAAGGAAAAAAGAAAAATTGGATATGTATTACACTTGTAATACAGCAGTATTTGAAAGGCTGAGGCAGGAGGATTGCTCTGGGTTCAAGGCCAACCTAGGACACCTAGCGAGACCCATTTGAAAAATGAAAGAGAGGAGAGAAAGCAGACAAATATCACTTCTTGTTCTTCCATAAAGGCAGTTTGCTCTGTAGCAGACATCCTTAAAGCAAGTGTCATGACTCACAGGTGTTTGGGAAAAAGCAAATGGATTTCCGGCTTAAACTAGCTTGTGAAATGTAGCTTGGAGCAAAATCAAGTGCATTTCATTAAAATAGAATTTTGTCCTACCTTTTAATATGCTAATTTACATTATGAAGCTTCAACAAGAATCTGAGCTTAGGGGAACACCCAAAACTATGGAAAATCTTCCACTTATCAATAAAAGCGTTATCTCCCGGGACATCAGCGCGTGAAATATTGCTGCTCTCTTGGGAAGTTAGTTGTCCTGACGTGGTTTTCTTCCAGGAAAGCTATGAAGTTAATGTGTTCCTGGACAACCTTAACTGAACTTTCTTCCTCAGTGACAGCTGTTAAGAGCAGAAGTGGGCACATATTGGGGTTAGGGAGAAATCTGGTGCTAGGGAAATTCCCAGGAATCCACAAGGATGACCCCAGCTAAGACCCTAAGCAATAGAGGACAGGGTGTCTGAATGGGCCTTCCCTTGTAATCAGATTGATGGCCACCTAATTGTCATCATAGAACCTTTATCCAGTACCTGATGGAAGCAGATGCAGAGATCCACAGCTAAGCACTGGGCTGAGCTCCTGAAGTCCAGTCAAAGAGAGGGAGGAGGGATCATATGAACAAGGGGGTTAAGATCATGATGGAGAAACCCACAGAGACCACTGACCCAAGCTAGCTCACTGACTCTGGATGGACAGCTGGATGACAGTTCCGTGGCTTGGGCATGCTATGGGGCCACTGGCAGTGGGACCAGGATTTATCCCTAGTGTATGAGCTGACTTTTTGGAGTCCATTTCCTTTGGAGGGATATCTTGCTCAGCCTCCATATTGGGGGGGGCTTGGTTCTGCCTCAATTTGATCTGACAGACTTCATTGTCTCCCCATGGAAGGTCTTATACTTTCTGAGGAGTGGATGGGGGGTGGATGAGGGGAACGTGGAGGGGTAGTGGGAGGAGGAGAGGGAGGGGGAACTGTGGTTGGTATGTGAAATGAAAAAAAAAACTTAAAAAAATAAAAAACAGAAGTGAGCACCTGATCCCAGAATGAGCAAAGTCATGGACTGGCTAGAACTGAGAGGCATGGCCTAGCCAGGAAGTTAGGAAGCATGGAAGACCTCTTGAAGCTGGACATCAGCCAAGTGTAGGAGGGAGGGAGAGCACAGGGAAGAATGAGGGGACTGACTCACTCTTAGGAGGTGCCCTGTGGACAGAGATGGGGGACACGGGTCTCCAGAGGGGAGGCTAAGTGACTGCTTGCTTTGGCCTGGTTACTGGTCACCTCTTCCAGACTAACGTTGTCTGGAGTCTTCCAGCTGATTTTCGCCACGCCCAGCTGTGTGATTGCCTGAGCATTCTAAGACATTCCTCATCTTGCCATGGAGACTTTTCACTAGAGTTCTCTAGAGACCCAAAGCATCCTTCCAGAAGATTCTGTTACAGTCTGAAGCAACCTTGGTAACATGGTATGACAGACCTGTAAAGTCTAATGAATGCTTCTGGTTTATTCTCATTTTTTTCTTTAAGAAAAAACCAAAACCTTCTCTCCTTAGTGAAATATTAATACATAAAAATTCAAAAGTCTAGTTAAGGACAAAGCAGACAATAAAAATAGCTAGAAAATCACTTAAATTTTTCCATGGATTTAGGTGAATACACTTGTCTATCTGTATAATTGTGGATGTATGTGGCTGTCCTGAATAGTTTTGGTTGTTTATTTGTTTGTTTGTTTTGCTATCAGTGTATAAATTCGAGGTAAATTTTTCCAAAAATCCATGATAAAGTCCTAAAGGGGGAAATTATTGCACCAAAGTGTGTTTATACAGTTTTAAGGACTTTGTTACTATGGAAAATTCCCTTCACATTGTTTGACCTAATTAATACACCAACTCCACAGTCTCTTATGGACAAACTGACAAACCTGGTCGCATGGTCTCTCTCCAGGGTTTTCCTGTGTCTCCTACAGAACCTTCTAGAGTTTGGCAGCCGATTTCCCCCCTGGTATCTATGCCCAGGCAGCCTCTGGGTTATAGGGAGTAGGGTAGGACTGAAGCATTGCTCTAAGTGAGAAGACGTGAGTTGCATTCACATGTGTGATCAAGACACAGTGCGCTAGGATTTTATTTTGTGGGAACAGAGACCAAGGGGCATGTGTGTGTGGGGTGGGGGGAGGGGAGGATAACCTTCCCTCTGCTGGTGTCACCATTTTCCTTTCACCTCCTCAGACTGCAAGGAATGAAGATGTGAAACTGATTTTTGGAGGGATTTGGGTCCCTGTGAAGTAATTACAGCAGAGTTTGACAAACTCCCAGGACTGAGAGAGTAATCTACACCGATGGTCCTCCCTTCAGAAAGGCGGTCTCCTGTACTCCCTTTGGATGGGTGATTTGCTAGGAAAAGTCATCAGGAGCCTGAAAGGCACACAATGATTTGATGCAAAACTGGATACAGTTTGACAACAGCAAAGCAAAGGCACCCAGGGCGAAGGCCTGGGGATCCACCCCCAGCCATGATGCTACCAGCTGCTCTCTTCCTGCGGATACAGAAGTGGCCATATCATCTCCTGACCAAATTGTTTGCCAGTAGACCGGATGTTATTAACCAAAGAAGTTTACTGAGGCCTTGGTGTCTATAGAGTTTTATTAGGGCTGGATGATGGACTATGTGGGGCAGGTTTTGAGAGTTTCCCAGCAGTTCGGGCCAAGACCTTTCATCTCCAGTTTCTCTGCAAGTGAACCGATACAGCATTGTAACCACACTGCTAGATTCTGGGGGCCGAAACCCTAGGCAAACATTCGTCCGTGAGAGCGCCGGTAGCACGGCCTGATGCACCTGTGCCTACAGCGTCAAGACTCGCTGAGCAGCAGCGGGCTTCGGCTACGTCAGTTTCACCCACGTTACTTCTCTAAGTGCAACGCTTTCATTTGGAGTTGCGACTACAGCAATTCAAGACTTTAATTCCAGCTCAATATTAATTAGAAATATTGGTAGCATCCATATCATGCTTTATATCGTCAAACTCGGGCAGCAGAGATGCTGAAAGAGGACAAGGGGATCATGGGATTTAAGAACGGAATACAAGGAGTCCGTTCAAAGGCAGATCAGAGCATACAGTCGGGCACTGAGTTAGAGAGCGGTGGTGACGATGAGGCCAGGGGTCCAGGAGGGACCTTCAAAGTGGCAGCATCTGTGGCAGGGAGAGTCACACTTTGAGCTGAGCCCTTGCCAGTCCATCGCTTGGTGCTCTTCAGGGCAAAGGCCATGCATGACCTGTACAATAGTATGACCCTGTGACCAAGTGTGCCCGTGCTGTTCTACAGTCTAGAGGTCTCTCCTTTTATGTGTCCTTGGTGAGGGATTGTGCCATTTATTGTCCTGGAATGTTGGTCAGCTCTCAGGTGACATTTTTCATTAGCATAATGAGGTCAGAAGTCACTTGTCCTGCCGAGCAGATGGTGACTGTTCACAGTAGAATCAAGATGCGGAACCATTCTTCCTCAGCATTTGTTTCCGAAACAGAGTGACTCAGGGCAAAGGCAGAGTGCTTGATACAAGCTAGACCAGCAAACCCCTCTCAGGGGGACATGTCAGGATTTGAGACTTTGCTAACTGGCAGCAGAGGCCAAAAGCCAGGCTGCTCTTTTGGCCAAAGTTAACTCTTTTCTATGCAGTTAAATAATTAAAGATTTCAAGAAACATATAGGCCAATTTTGACAGGATCCTCCATTCCCTATTCTATCGTGTTTTCAGAAGATCTCTGTTCATCTTGACCCTTTTAATCTCTTTTGTAAATGGATAGTGTTTCTTATCTAGGCAGCCCTTGGCAATGTGGAATTTCCCTATGAGGGAGACCCACATCTTTTGGATTGGCCCTGGTAACTCCAGTTTGAGCATAGGAAGCCTGTTTTTCCCCCCTAAAATGTCCTTTGGTGCATATGAAGATGCTTTCTTCAAAAGAAGACAACACTTTGCAAATATCCACTCCTGAAAGGAGACAAATGCTGAACAAAGCTGTCAGCCAGAGGTTTCTACAGCCGAGAAAACCATCTTCATAAATAAAAATTAAAGACAATCCCAAGCACAAAAGCTGGTAGGCATAGGGAACTATGCCTCTTATGAAAGAAGCTTCCTAAGGACACACTTCAGGCTTCCGGGAAATGGTGAAGGAATATATGAGACCCAAGAGGAAACGTGCACAACAGGCGAGAAAGCGCAGGCAAAATCTAATCCCAGGGACAACACCCTTTTCAAATCTAGGTCTGACCAGTGCTGCGAAAAGCCGAGTTTTCTGGGCCTAAATGTGTTGCACCGTGAGAGCGGCGCAGGGGGTCCCAGTCAGGCACGCTGGTGACCTTTGCTCTGGTGACCTTTGCTCTTACGATCGCACAGTGCTCACCGCTTCCTCAAGGTTCCTTTTCAGACGTCAGTCCTCCCGTCTTCATCACCAAAGCAGGCATCTCTGGTTGTCTAGCGGCTCAGGAGCGGATCAGCTCACTTTGGATTATCCCATGATAAGCTCTGAGCAAAGGTGTGCAAGTGAAAGGTGGCCTCTGAACAAATCGTTTCCCAACCTGACCACTCCTACTTCTAAAAAATCTTAGTTCTACGTTGCTTACAATGGTGGCTGCTTAATCTTTTAAATCCGAGAGGGCTACTGTGGACAGCAAAACAAACCATAGAGTGCGGTTTAGTCGATGAAAAAAGACCTAGGATTCTGTCTGGACTCCAGTGTTTGGCTGCTCAGCAGGGCCTGGGAGCCCTTTCTTGCCAGGTAGAGACACTGGAAACTTCAGGGAAGCCCACAGACCAGCTTTGGTCAAATGGTGTGCTGTGAAGGAGCCCCGCCCACATGCCCTTTCTGGCAAGCTTTTCCAGCTGCAGAGCCAGCCTGTGCTTCCGAACCTCTGTTTCTCCTCCTGAGTAACTTTCCCGAAACTCTCTTGCCTTCCTAGGCCCCTTCTGATTGGTGACAGCAACCACCACGGGGCAGCTAGCATTTCAGCCGGTTCACGTCCCTTCTCCAGAAAGTGCTGTGATCAGGTAACCACTGCGGCTGGAAAAAAGCATCTGGGGAGATGTCGAGCCAAAACACATTCATTTAAGGTTGAGTTTTCCCCTTTCCTTTCTTTCTTTCTTTTTTAACAAAACGGCTAGGCTTGCAAGTATTTGAATTGGTCCCCAAAGCTTTTATTCTGTGATTTCTCTTTCCTAACAGGTTAGTAATGGGGAAGGAGAGAGCTAAGGCTGTACTAGAGGGAGTAGGAGGTACAGGGGTGTTGACAGCTTGGGAGGTGTGGGGTTGTTGCCAGAGACAGATGTGAGAGAGGGGATAATGGCGCATCTTTACATTTGGAGGCGTTTCTGAAGGCTGTGTGTGGAGATTTGCTTTTGCTATGAGCCGACGTACCTCGAAATGCCTCAGAAAGTTAAATGTGTCTCACCCTTGTAAATTCTGTTTATTCTGAGGGATGCCGACTGGTGAGCAGCCCCTCGTCTCACTTTGGTGAGAGCATGTGTTTTTCTCCTTTTCGAAGCGCTGCCGTTTGTCCTGGGTCAAGAATGTCAGGGTTTGTGGCAGACCACCTCGATCATTTCCAGAATGTTCACGTGGCTAGGCAGTCTGGTCAAACCCGATGCAGTCACTTGTCAGCAATGTTGTGTCTGCACAGGTGCAAAAACCTGGACCTTCCCTTGCCTGGCACTACCTGCCTGGTGGGTTTTCCAGAGTGTTTGCCCCATCTCTCTCTCTCTCTTGATTGACAGTCCTGGAAAGTTGGATGGAAGGTTTGGTGGAGGCATTTTGCTGGCTCAGGGACTTTTCTTTGACTGTTCTTTGAAAACAGGGGCAGTGGAGATATTTCTCATTGTTGCTTTTATTAGGCTTGCAGATGAAGAACGGAGAACATTGTCCTCAGAATGAAGTATGACACAGGAAGTCACGCAACCTCTCTTTTTAAGCCAGACCTGACTGAAGAAGAGACCGTGGGAAACACTAGGAAATCAAGAGGAGAGAAAAGCAAAAGAAGTAATACGCAGTGACAAGGCCCAAACTCAGGGACACCGCGAGTGTCCCTCGGAACAGAAAAACATCTTCAGGAAGACTTTGTGTGACTCCCTGACTTACAGGTGATCACAGAGCAAACAAGCTGGCCAGATGCTCTGGGGAACTGGACTGGACCTGGAGCCCAGCTCCAGCAGGTCTAGGGTTTGACAGTGGCATCTCACTCCCCATGCAGAATCCTTGGGGACATTTCACAGTTGGGTCATCTGGGGTTCTTTTCTGTTCACAAGGCAAAAGCCCTTGGTGCTCTGAAGTGGCTCCTGATTATTTTATATTTCTGATGTCTTTGAGACAGGGTCTTGCTCTGTAACCTAGGTTGACCCGAGTCCTACCAAACCTCTCCGTCCCACATAAATCTTAAATTTCCTGTCTTAACGTTTTTCTTCCTGAAACAGAGTTCCATGCTATAGATCAGACACACCTCAAACTCACTAATGACCCTCCAACCTTCCTTAGTCCACTGAGTGTAGAGACACCAATGTGTCACCATGCGGAACAGCTGTTGTCACGATCTCCTTCACGTCTGAGCGACGAGGGTGACATTGATCGTAGTGCTTACGTAGACAATGGATCAAGTACCATTATAGGTACCCACATATGTTAACTCAAGCAAACCGTTTTAGAGATGTCTGCACCAACTGAGTCTTTCTTGTTATTCAACTAGATTTAAACTCTGGACAAGTTTCATGTATAATGACATGTAAGATTTTTCTCCCCATTGTCATGCCCTAAACAGCACAATTGAACAAGCTTAGTATTTAGTATTTAGACTGTAAACTACTTTTAATATTGAGAGTAATCTGGAGGACCATACCTGCAACCGAGCACTTGGAAATTAAGGCAGGGGGATCCTGAGTTCGAGGCTAGTCTGGACCACATATTAAGTGCTGTCTTTAAAAATACAACTCAAGGTGTCTAAGCACAATATAAGGAGCATGGGAGAATGGGCGTGGGTGAGCTCTGTGAAAATCCATGACATTTCACAAGAGTTTGAACACCTGAAGATTTTTCTATCTTAGTTGGTTCTGGAGTCAGGATTCCGTATCAACTTTCAGTTCTTTCTTTTTTTTCTGTTTATTTTTTTTGCTTAATTATAACATTTAGTGATTACTATTTTTAAACTTTACCTTAGGTTTTAATTTAAAATGGAAAAAAAAATGCTTTCTGTCCATGCAGGACCAGAGGAGCTGAACAGCAGCACCAGAAACACATCCATACAAACCTAGGAGAGACCAGTGTCCCGGTGGGCAGGAGGGAGATGGAGCCATAGCTGCACAGGCTTAGAGGAGCCTGAAAGTTATCTTCATCGTGGGCTGCTTTCCTGCCAGCCTTAGAGGCTGGTTCTAAAACAGAACCAAACACAGACATCAGAGACGTCCATCAGACTACTGGAGAAATGTAAATATGGCTGGGATGATTATCCACCGTTTTAAGCAGGACCAGAACATGAGTGTTATTCTTGTGGGAGGATATCTTTATCTCTAAGCCCTGTGTGAGCGCATGGGGTAGTAGATGCAGGAAAACGCCAACAGATTCTGCATGTAAAGGAGCAACACCTAGGCACTGGCATCATTGTTCTTCAGTTTTTCTTTAAGGTCGAAGTTTTTTTTTTTTCGTGATAGGAGTCAGAAACCAAGCATTTTATACACACACACACACACACACACACACACACACACACACACACATATATATATATATATATATAAATACAAACCTAAATACAGATGACAGAAACAGCAACACTTTTACTGTTATGTTTTAAGCTTTTCTTAAAACTGTGGTGCTTATTTATATCAATATGTGTTTTATGTGTGTGGGTATTTTTTTCAGCCTTTATTTTATCTGTGTGGGTACTTTGCCTGCATGTATATTGCATATGTATAGTGCCTGAAGAGACCAGAAGAGGGCGTCAGATCCTATGGGATTGGAGTTACAGGTAGTTGTGAGCCACAGTGTGGGTGCTGAGAACGGAACCCAAGTTCTCTGGCAGAGCAGTCAGTGCTCTTTACCACTTAACCAGGCAGAGTCATCTTTCCATCCTATGTATGATTTAAGCTGCTATTGTTATGAGGGAGATTAATATCAGGGCTTGCTCAAGCCTCTAGACAATTGCTCTAAATACCAAACTAATCACCCCAACCCCACTAAATTAAGCAATTTTTTTTTTTGAGACAGGGTTTCCCTGAGTTACCCAGGCTGACCTTGACTCCTGGTCCTCCTGAGATAGATTCCCATTTAGCAAGGATGATAGGTTGGTACCACAGGCCTGACAATGTTTTAGATACTTTTAATGTTGTAGTCTTAGTTGTTATAGTCATATTCTATGTTTTCTTGTTTCATAAATCAGATATGTGGCCTCCAACATCCGTCTGCTAACCTTTAGTCAATACCTGACTTCTGTTTCTTCCAGCCAATCACCATCCAGAGCAGACTTCAATATTCCATACAGTGTAAATGCTGTGGCTGCTCCTCTTTTGGCCAGTCACCATCCAGAGCAGACTTCAATAATTCACACAGTATACATGCCGTAGAAATGATTGCCAGACTGTTTAAAGAATGACAAGGAAACTTCCACATGGTCGGTATCCATGTATGAAGTCTGACTAAAGAAGGTTTTATATGGAAAAAGTTTAGTGAACCGATATTAAATACATAGATGTGAGTATATATGTAATTACACACACACACACGGTATCATGGTGTGATAGTTACTGCATGTGTGTATGGTTTTATAGGGAGACAGGTTTTGTGACTCAATACTATACATATATATTTTAATCAGATACCCCTTTGTGTGTGTGTGTGTGTGTGTGTGTGTGTGTGTGTGTATGTGTGTGTGTGTGTGGACTGAGCTATGGCCCCACTGCCTTAGATAAGGCCTTTGCAGAAGGAATTAAGGTAAAATGGATCCTATGGAAGGCCTTAATCTACTATGTTTTTCTTTCTACAGGTTTTTCTTTTTTTAAAATTTATTTATTTATTTATTTATTAAAAATTTCCACCTCTTCCCGGCCTCTCTTTTCCCTCCCTCTCCTCACCTCCCCCTCCCTCTCTAGTCCTAAGAGCAGCCAGGGTTCCCTGCACCATGGGAAGTCCAAGGTCCTCCCCCCTCCATACAGGTCTATAAAGGTGAGCATCCAAACAAACCAGGCTCCCACAAAGTCAGTCCATGCAGTAGAATAAAAACCCAGTGCCACTGTCCTTGGCTTCTCAGTCAGCCTTCATTGTCAGCCACGTTCAGAGAGTCCATTTTGATCACATGCTCCATCACTCCCAGTCCAGCTGGCCTTGGTGAGCTCCCATTAGATCAGTCCCACCGTCTCAGTGGGTGGATGCACCCCTCGTGGTCCTGACTTCCTTACTCATGTTCTCCCTCCTTCTGCTCCTCATTTGGACCTAGGGAGCTAAGTCCAGTGCTCCAATGTGGGTCTCTGTCTCTATCTCCATCATCGCCAGATGAAGGTTCTATGGTGATATGCAAGATATTCATCAGTGTGGCTATAGGATAAGGCCAGTTCAGGTGCCCTCTCCTCAGCAGCCCAAGGAACAATCTGGGGACCTCTCCTTGGACCTGGGAACCCCTCTAGAATCAAGTCTCTTGCAAACCCTAAAATGGCTCCCTTAATTAAGGTATTTACTTCCCTGCTCCCATATCCATCCTTCCTCCATCCCACCCATCCCATTCCCCCAAGCTTTCCCGAATCCTCCCATTCTCCCTTCTCTCTACCCATCTCCCCTTACATCCACTCCCCACCCCCTTGTGCACCCAAGTTTGCCTGGCAATTTTGTCTACTTCCAATATCCAGGAGGATAACTATATGATTTTCTTCAGATTCACCTTCTTATTTAGCTTCTCTAGGATCACGTATTATAGGCTCAAAGACCTTTAATTATGGCTAGAATCCACTTATGAGTGAGTACATACCATATTCCTCTTTTTGAGTCTGGGTTACCTCACTCAGTAAAACGTTTTCTATTTTCATCCATTTGCATGCAAAATTCAAGATGTCATTGTTTTTTACCGCTGAATAAAAAACTCTAATGTGTTTTTTCAATCATGACCTGCTTTCTGATTGTCTGCATGAGGCCAGACTTGCTGGCATCTAGGCCAGTTGTTCACAGCATCCGAGGCAGCATCACACGATGCTGCCTTCCTTATACCTCAGCCCAGTGGAAGTACCCAAGGACGTCCAGCTGCAGGCACGTGATGTGTGGGGAAGGAAGTGCGTTTGTTTTCCATTAAAGATAGTTTGTCAAACAGTTAGGGATATACGTACTGGTGACACCAGGAATGGTACTAAGAAGAAAAGATCAAATGTCCGTCCTCACGGTCACTGAAGTTTTGTGAGAATGCTTCTCATCCCCCTGCCTCAGACGCACGAGTGCTCAGATTACTCATGTGCATCACCACTCTCAGGCTTCTTTAAAGCCCAGGGCTTTCTTCTCAGATCCATCAGCACTTATTTGATGCAAGGCCTGGGATGCCTGCCCATTGTGGTTGAGGCTATGATTGTCTGTTACTGGTGAAATTTCTCATAAGTGTATTGAATCTTAGGTTTGGGGCCATAGGTCCATTCGGGAGACAATGTGCAGAAAACTACAGCCATGGTGACACGTTTCTAGTTTTGTTTTTGTTTTTCCGAGCAACTCAGAGATCTTGACTTTGGTGTCCCTAGGCTAAGTCCTCCAAAGAATTAATGGGATTTCTAGATGAAATAGACAAAAGATTAAACAGCCTTTGAAAGGAAGAATCTCTGATGTGTGTGTAGAAGGCGAGCAAATACTGCTAAAATATTTCCATCTCTGGTAAAAATCAGTCAGTCCACAAATATTTATAGAATGCCTTTTATGGTCAAACTCTGGACGTGAAATTGTCTGTGAGAGCAATTTCTCCTGCTGAAGGAGCTCACACAGAGTGGCAAGGTCAGAGCCATGTGTGTAAGTCTATGTGTGACCACAGAGCTTCTGTCATGATTAATGCTTAGTGGTGTGAGGCCTGGCTTATGAAATGGCATGGTTTATTTGGATGGCCAGAAACTTCTGGAATGTTTCGTTTGTTTGTGTTGTTTTGGATCTTGGGAATTGAACCCAGGGCCTCATGTATGCTAGGCAAAGTCTTTGTCCCTGAACTACATGTCCAGACCTGGATCGTGGATGTCCTCATTCACTGTCTCTCCTATTTCATATCTCTCTCTCTCTCTCTCTCTCTCTCTCTCTCTCTCTCTCTCTCTGTCTATGAATGAATGGGAATCTTGTGGGATAGACTTAGGTCTTAGTTTTTTCCACTTCTTTGCAAAATTTTAATTGGTTGTCTAACAGAGAGTTTGAAGATTTTAAATACTTACATACCATGTACATCACGAAGAGCCTCTGCTGTGAATTTAAACCTGGTTTTAATACAAGCTATATTTCATTGGGTGAGCATGGTGATTCAGGCTCTATGTCAAGTAGATAATTCACTAATGTAATCAGACATTTCTCCCTAGCCCTCCAGTTCCCAAATACCTGGTGGCCACTTTGCAAATAACTGACTCAGAGACTGAATATTACTTATAAATACCTGGCTGATAGCTCAGACTTATTACTTGCTAACTCTCACACTTAAATTAACCCATATTTCTATCTATACTTTGCCACATGACTTGGTACCTTTTCTCAGTACAGCATTCTCATTTTTCTTCTCTGCATTTGCGGGTGATTCTCTGACTCTGCCTTTCCTCTTCCCAGAATTCTCCTTGGTTTGGTTACCCTGTCTATACTTCCTGCCTGGCTGCTGGCCAATCAATTTGAGTGACAAATCTTTACAGTGTACAAGAGGATTATTCCACAGCACACTAGCTTCTTATTTAATTTATTTAATATAGGACCTCTAGTAAGCCCATTGTACCGATGAGGAAACTGAGGAAAAATTACTCTGCTATGAAAAATTGCTTACGCCAGAAGCTCAGGTCAGTCCCCAGAGCCTGAGTCCTCCAACCTTCATTCTATATCATAAGTTTCGCAAAGCGAATCATGGGAATCACTGAGGCATCATGGGATGACATTAAAAGAATATTTAATTGAGCTATACATTTAACCACTCCTAGCTTGCATTGTAGTTTCTTCAACATTGTTCCCTTAAGATAAATGCTAGAGTAGTCACTGGACAACAAAGATCTCCAAACTAGCTAAGTTGGTCAGGGTCAACCTCCCTAGCACTGGAAGTTTAGCCAAGAGGGGAGCTGGCTTGTTCACTCCCTTCCCAGCTTTAAGGACCTTATAAACATTCTGGATGTCTCAGAATGCATCTCAGGCATTGGTGATATGTATGGTCTGAGTGGGTCAGGTCAGGCTGGGGAGGGAAAGTCAGAGGACTGATAGCTTAAAGATCCCAGTCTTTAAGACCTCTGTGGTTTTCCCTGACTTTAGGATCTCGGTATTCTTGCCTTCACAATGGAATTGGTTTCAATACATGATCAACTGGTGTTGGAAGTGCTGCCTTGGACAAACATGTGGAAGGAGTTTGCGAGCTGTTGTTTTGGGAGGTGTTAAATTGCTCTTCTTTATTGGGTGGTGGCTGGTTCTACACCATCCTCTCTTTTTAACTTGCTCTTTTTTTGTTGAATTGTGGCTGGTTCTCGTGACTCTGTCCTAGGTTAAACAGTGGCCTCTTTGGCTTTCTCAAACTTGGTCCAGTGCACACTGAATTTGTCTTTGGAGACTCCGCCCTTCTGCGTTTTCACTTTAAGTTCCCTTGTGTCCTTTGGCTTCTCTGATTCTTCTTGTGAAAAATATGAGTACAAGAAATTAGTGGTAGAGCCAGGTCATACGTTGCTTCTCCTTCCTGTCCTTTGAGGCGCCTCTCCATTGATTTCAGCAGTGGCTTCACCAACTCTCATTCCTACCAGGGCCACATTCCCTGCATCTTCACCAGAATTTATTATGTCTTGAATTCTTGATGATAGCTACTGTGGCTTGGCTGTAGCAGGAGCTGCATCGTTCTGATCTGTGTTGTTTGCTGGCTAAAAATGCATATTTTCCCCATACATTCATTGGTCATTTGTGCTTTTGACAAGTGTCTGCTTAGTGTTAGAGTTATGATTCTACCACGAAGAAGAATAAACTCACATCATTTTTGGGAAAGGGAGATGACAGGGATGCTGGGAGTCACAGCCTGGAGGATTCCACATTCCATATGGCTTTCAGGCAAGGGATCTTAGCCTGGATGAATCGTTGTGTTTCTGACAACAGTTATATACCTTGAGGAGTTGAGATAAATTGTAAAATACATGTCAAAATGAACATGCACACGTTCTTAGGTAGGTAACATATTGGTCTTTCTTTCCTGGGGGAAAGAAAAGAATTCTGGGCTGAGGACATGCTTCAGTCAGCAAAATGCTTCAGCCCAAACTCATCAAGTCTGGTCCAAACTGGTTAAGACTGGTCTGAACTGGTCAAGTCTAGTCCTTCCAGCAAAAAACATATAAAAAACGGTGAAGTTTATCCAGTCTGGTCAAAAGCAGTCCAAAGCAGTCTGACCTAGTCTGGCCTGTTCCAAACCAGTCAAATCTGGTACAAACTATTTAGGTCCAGTCTGGACAATTCGGACCAGTCCAGTTTCTTCTCTCTGCCCCCCCCCCCCCCGCCATCTTCTATTGTAACCTCTCTTCTCAACATGTCTCCCTCCTATTTCCACACCTTCTTTTTGTGTGTGGTCACTCTACTGAGTTTAATTAGAGGTTCTTGTCCAAGTGGGGGTGGGAGGTTATTTGCTGGAGTAAGAACAGATTATCAGCAGTTGTGCCACTGAATAAAATGACACTCTTCTCCAGCAGTCAACAACTCCTTCATGTAAGGATGGCCTCATGGGTCCCACCATCCGTGATGGAACTCTGGGGTCCAATCCTGTGTGGATCTTGTAGAGATACCACAGGGTCGGTGAGTTCCCTCGTACAACAGCTACACCATGCCCAGGAGGCAGCTCCTTCTGCTGCATGCCTACCCATCCTCAGCTCTTACATTCTTTCATCCCCTCTTCTGAGATGCTCTCTGAGCCTTGGAAATTTCTCTTTTATGAATTATGCAGTGGATTAGAAATTTATGAATGTTTGCCTAATACAGCACCACAAAAATCTTTTTTTTTGTTAGATTTTCTCCTAGAAAGTTTTATTATTAGATTTTCACACTTAGGTTCATGATCCACTTAGGGTTTTTATCTATTCCTAGATTTTAAACCAAGACTTTTCACTCTTTATTTTATCTTTTTTCACATATGGATATCTAATAGTTCTACCACCAATTGCTAAAATGACTATGTTTTTATTGAATTGCTTTTAAACTTTTGCCAAAAATCTCCTGACCATACCATGGATTTTGCTCCCCTTCCTATCTCTGAATGCATTTGCCCTTCTTCACAGCACTGTCACTTTATAGCAAGTCGGAATTATACAGCATAGTCTTCCAATTTTGCTCTTTTTAGAAGTTGTCTTGGCTACTTTAAGTCTTTTTAAAATTTTCGGTATAAATCACCTTTTCAATCACTACAAAAATAAAAAAAACAAAAAGGGACTGCTGTGAATGGATTGGTGTATATATATATATATATATTTAATTAATATAAGAATAATATAAATTCTTTCCATCCAATTATTCAGGTGCCCTTGACCTTTGACGGCTCTTAGCAGTGTTTAGTGATTTATAGCATACAGATGTTGCTATTTTAATAACACCTTTCATATCCATATAATTTCCAAATCTAGATTTACCTAAGAGAAGTACATGTTTTTTTCCTGTGTCTCTTATGCTCCCATTTATTTATCGGTAAAGCAGGAATTAAGAACAATTATTTTACAGATGAAAAGGCTGACTGTTGCACACTGTTGCTAATCCCTGGGTGAAGCTTTCGCTGTTGTAATTGTTGTTGGTAGTTTGTTCTACTAAAAGAATGAAGAGGAAAAGAAAGGATTTCTAAGAAAAAGGAAATAAAATATGAATTCAAAGAAAGAAGCTTAAGAACTTAGAGCCCAAAGAAAGGACCAGTGGTTCTGGCAGCAGAAACTGCTCAGAAATTAACTCCAAGGCTCAAGTAACTATTGCCGTGTGGTATCTGTGCACGTTCCTCTGTTGTGTGCGTATACGGTGGATACCAGGCTCCGTTCCATTGTAGGAGTAGGTCTGGCAAGGAGAAAGCCAGCTAAGAGAGGACCTTGACTCTGTAACACTATCATTCACAGTGTATCTTGGCAGCCTTGCCATCCCATAGGTCAAAACTCAGTGAAACCACACACACGTGCTTTTTAAACATCCCAGCTTCTACCTGCCTGGCTCTAGAATGGTCCCTCAATAACAGAACACTCAGAATACTTCTAAGTGTACAGTAACACATGCACTCTTGGCTCAACAACCTCTTTCTACATTTAAAAATATTTGTATAGAGGGTCCTCAAGTGTTCTTGGATCAGTCGGTGGGTATGTAGAGAACAGTTGTATAATCGGAACTCTATCAACATTTGTTACTGCCGCCAACAGACCCCAATTGTGTCAGTTTTAACACAGCGATGGTGAACTTGACACACGGCACAATGTGGAGCACGAATGGTGTCCAGCTTCAGTACATGGCCTCCAAGGCCAGAGGAACAGCCTGGCTCTTAGTGGCCTCAGTTTAGACCTATCTGCCCCACAGCTCTGTGGCCAGAACTCATCACAGGACCCCCGACTAACACCCAAGGAAAATCGAAATTAAGGGTGTAAGTTGTTTAACCTAAAGGTCAGTTTGAGGTTGTAGGTGGGGGTCAAGCCATGATGAGGAAGACAACCCAGTGCTTTAATGGCGAGATGTTAAGAGAGTCTAGTTATTGACAATATTCACCTACGTAAAGATCCACAACCAGAAAAATATGATAAAATGTTCAACTGTTAAATGGTGACCAACAGAAAGAAGGAGAAAACTCTACCTACTATTGTTTTCAGTGACCCTTGGTAGTTTGGACCTTCTGAAGAACCAGCCTGACTCCATTTTTTTTTCCAGAAGTCATTTTGAGTCTGTAGCTAAGATAAGTTTCTTTTCACTGCAACTTAAATTCCTGTTTCCTGGGTACTGACCCAAAAATCTCAACTGTAAATGAACCCCCTCCTGAATCAGTTGTCCCTTGAAAATGTTTTGTACCCATTGTTCAAGGGGGAATTTTCTTTCAAGCCATTACAGTCAGCCATATTAGCCTCTGAAACCCTAACAATCCACATACTTGGTCTTCTCCTTTCCCCAGGCCTGGCCAGCATGACCTAGAACCTGGAATCTGTTCTGAAGAAGCAGGCTTGGGACTGGGTGTGGCTCCTGAGGGCTGGATCTTGGGGTTGGTTGTACAGGTAGAGGGGAGCAACCAGAGGTCCCCAAGCTGAATTATGACTATCTGTAAGTTTCCTGAAACCTTCTTTTCTCTATAGACAACCTGTGGTCAAGCTGGCCATCCACCTTGGACTGGGGGTGCTAAGCTCCTTGCTGGGCACCTTCCTCGTTTTCTCAGGCTAGAGAAACTGTCTCTGGTTGCACTGATCCTGTCTACGGACAGGCCCAAGAGCGCAGTCAGCTTGACCTCCTTAGATGGGATGTGGTCTGTTGTGGAGACTGGGGGTTAGAAGCCTGACGCTACCATGGTGCTCGTTCCCGGGCTGCTGGGCACACGAACTTCCTGTCCTCCATGTGACTCTGGAGAAAAACAAAAACAAAAACCTGTCCCGGGAGTTCCTGTACCAGGAATCCACGGGGCATGTGACCTCCTTTCCCTATGTGTGAGGGCACGTGGGGCCTGGGGTGTCTGAGGCTGGGGATGAGCTGAAAAGATTCTCACCTGGGGAGAGGAAGTCCCATTCACACCTCCTGCCTGCTTGGCTCTTGTTGCAGGCCGTCCGACAGGGCCTTCAATTCCTTGCACCTCTGGGTGCTGGTGACGCTGTGCCTGCTGCAGCTGGTAATGACCCAGCCTCACCCGCAGGCTTACCTGGCCCTGGTCAATGTGTGGAGAAGCTGCGCAAAGAGGTCAACCACACTGAGGCCCGCGCATTCCAGCGGTGGGTATACACCCTGGGTGGGACAGTCCTGTGGATGAGGGGGCCTGATTGTGGGGTACCTGCCCTGGGAAACACCACAACCTCTGCAGCCTCCACTGTCTCCCCAACAGGTGGTCCAAGTTTACTGATAGGTGACAACAGCAAGCATGTAGTACGTGACTAAGCCCAGCTTCACTCTGCAATGCACACAGCTTCTCAAGACCCTGGATGCTGAGCTGGCAGTGAAAGAGGGCGGGGCCACCAGATAGAGGGTGTGGACAAAAGTGATAAGGGTTGGACTTTAGGTAAAAGCTGGGGTTGGGTTCTGAGTAAGGACAGGGACAGCAGGTAGAGGTGGGGTATAGCCTGGTAAGGGTGGGGCCAGCAGGTAGCCGTGTGGGAAGAACTTGGGTAGAGGTACAGACTATTGGCCTATAGAGTGTGGGGACAAGACCTATAGATGGGAAGACTGTAGGAGGGATCCGCGGGTAATCGTGTGGGTTGACTTGCAGACTGGAGAGGATGGGGCCTCCTAAGGTCAGTTGGACATGGGTAAGCACCTTTAGAATCCTACTATTCCTTTTCCATCCATAATTCCCTTCTTCTCTCTTGCGGGTGGCTACTCTTGAGCCCTGGGCTCTCCCCCTCCCCCACAGGCCCTGCCCCAGTCCCCAGACTCTTTGATCCCCATGCATCCTGCAGAGTGCTAGGCCCAGCAGACTGTGACCCAGGTGGCAGGGGTCCTGGACAGCTGGTTCACTCCCCTTTTCTTCCTCAGTGTAGAGTACTGGTCAACCTCGCTGGTAGACCACCTCCAGTGCTTGTATGTCCACCAGTACCCAGCAGCCTCTGAGCTTCATGGCATCACTGGACACTGGCATCTGTACCCCATCCACTGGAAATGGGGCTGTCCCCTATGTGTACCTCAGTACCCCAGACCAGACCCATAGCCAGACTGAACTCAAAGCATTTCCACTAAAATCAGGAACAAGAAGGTTTCCCTCTCTCTCTCTATCTACTCAATATAGTACTTGAAGTCTTAACTACAACAATAAGACAACAAAAGTAGATAAAATGGTTATCAACCGGAAAGAAAAAAGTCAATGTATCTTTATTTGAAGATGTATGATTGTATACATAAATGACCCTGAAACATCGACAAGGAAATGTTTACAGTTGATAAACACTTTCAGGAACATAGCAGGACACAAAATTAACTCACAAAAATCAGTAGCCTTCCTGTATGTAAATGACAATTGGATTTAAAAAAAAAGAAAAGGAAAAAAATAGGGAAACAACACCTTTCACAATAGCATCAAAATGAAACAAAACAAAACAAAAAACTTGGCCTTTTCTAACTAAGCAAGTGAAAGATTTATGTAGTAAAACTTCAAGTTGTTGAAGAAAGAAATTGAATAAGATATAAGAGAATGGAAATATTTCCCATGTCCATGGACTGGTAGTGTTAATATAGTGAAAATGACTATCCTATTCAAAAGTAATCTATAGAATTCAATGCAATTTCCATAAAAATTCTTAGGAGAATTGAAAAAGACAACTTTCAGCTTTATATAGAAATACAAAAACCTCAGGAGAGCTAAAACAGCCCCAAACAATAAAAGAACTGCTGGAGGTATCACCACCCCAATCTCAAATTTTACTACAGAGCTGTAGCAATAAAAGCAGCATGGTATTGGCACACAAACAGACATGCTGGTCAATGGAATCAAACTGGAGATCCAGATGTAAGTTCACACACCTATGAATACCTGATAAAGAAGTCAGAGATACACACTGGAAAAAAGACAGCGTCTTCAACTCATACTGGTCAAACTGGATGGTTATACATAGAACAATATAAATACTTGTCATCATGCACAAAACTCAACTCCAAAAAGATCAAAGATCTCAACATAAGGGTCTTTGATCATACACTACATCTGATAGAAGAGAAAGTGGGTGATAGTCATGTACTTGTTGGCACAGGAAAAGACTTAATAAACAAAGCACCAATAGCACTGGCACTAATAACAATGAATAAATGGGGCCTCATGAAATTGAAAAGATTCTGTGATCAACAATGTTTATTGATGCTCTATTCATAATAGCAAGAAACTGAAAACAACCTAGGTGTCTATCAGTAAACAAACAGACAAGACAAGACAAATGGAGTGCATTTATATAGTGTAATATTATTCAGTTGGTAAATGACATCATCAAATTCCCAGACAAATGGAAGGCACTAGAAAAAAAATCATCCTCTATGGATATCAGTATGGAGGGTCCACAAAAACCAAAACCCAATCTACCACATGGCCAAGCTATACCACTCTAAGGAAATCAGCATATTAACTAGATACTTGCACGATGGTATTGATCACAGCGCTGTCTGCAGTACACCAAGGAACCAGGCTTGGTGTCCAACAGCGATGTCATGGGGGAGGAAAATCAGATATACATGAAAGGAAAGCATTTTTAACCATAAAGTGAAGTTATATTATCTTCACAGAAATGGATGTAACTGGGGCGTGGCAAGATGGCTCAGCTATGCTCTGGATGAAAATATTTTCAAAGCACCTAGCAGGTTAAAGGTTTGCTTTTAGAACACGTGAAGAGCTCTTTTAGCTCTGCCACCACCAGGGAAGACACAAAGATGGCACAGAAGAGATTGTGGTGACAGATGAATACACACACACACAGAGATCTACACACACACAGATCTGTAGAGTATGTGCTGTATTATATGTCAATTATACCTTAATAAATTGCTTAGTAGCAATAACAGCATGGAATGTTCACTGAGTCAGGAGATGGTAGTGTAGGTAGTGTAGAGATTGAGTTCTGAAGCTAGAACTCTTGAGGTATCAGTTCTTGCCTTCTGCTGACTAGCCACATGGCTTTGGAGTGGTTAACCACCAGGAACTCCTTTTCTATCTAAACCATGGAGAGGAATGGCTCCTGCTTGGTGTGTATAATAAACAGTGTTAGTTTGTCTATGGAAAACATTAGGGTTCCCCATGCTGAACATTACATTTTGATGATCAAAGTTATCACTTTTTAACTTGGTGGCCTTTTTGAACTAAGTGCCAATATCCTTATTCTACAAATGAAGAAATAGAGATACAGAGAGGACGGTTAACTTATTTCAGACTGTTTGCATAGGAGACAAACAGCAGAATCCAGATTTGAATGAAGGTAGTTCATGCTTCCCATGAATAAACGCTATCAGATATGGCGCTGACTCAAGTGCTAAGAAAAGTTGTCTAAGATGGCATGTGTTTTCTGAGTATGAAACCATAGACCACCAACACATTTGGTCAGCTTCTTGTGTTTCTCTCGCAATTACTTCTGACAATCTTAACAATCGTCCAACCCACTCCATCCTCCTAGACACACAAACTATTTCCCAGCCCTCTTACACATAGTGGAGTCATGTGAGAACGTGAGAAACAGTAGGAGGTCATTTCTGTCCTAAAGCTGGCTAAGAGTGGGTGGGCTTACTCCAACCTCTACTTCCAACCCTACCTGAGAGTTTACAATTAGGTGGGGGAGCCACATTTTGGGAGGAGTGTTGGGGAATAATATTTGGAGGTGTATTGCTTTTTATGCTGCATTTGTTTAATTCTGTGAAGCTGTGATTCTTTGCCTGTCTAAAACACCTAATGGTTTTGTATAGAGCTGAGCTGCCAATAGCAAGGCAGGAGAAAGGTAAGGTGGGGCTGGCAGGCAGAGAGTATAAATAGAAGGAGAAATTTGGGAGAGAGAAGAAGGAACAAGAAAAGGGAGAGAGATGGCACTAGGGGCCAGCCACCCAGCCAGTCACCCAGCCACCCAGCCAGCCATTCAGTTACCCAGCCACACAGCCAGCCATGGAGCGAGAGTATAAGTAAGAAAAGGAAGAAGTCCAGAGGCAAAGGTAGACAGGTTAATTTAAGATAGGAGAAGGTGGCTAGAAACAAACCAAGCTAAGGTTGAGCATTATAAGTAAGAATTAGTCTCTGCATGAGTGGTTTATTTGGGAGTGGGGTGGTGGGTCCCCAAAACAGTAAAAGAGTAAAGAGTAAGGAGTAAAAGCAAAAACCAACAACTATAGAGGAGTGTATGAGCTTCCATTTAAGATGGAGCAGCAATATTATGGGAGAAACCTGGCATCTGAATGACCCCCTATATCAGATTCCTGTTTACCTACATGAGTTAAGCATATTTGAGGTGTTAATTCCTGATATTTGGGACTTGAGGCTACTTTTATAGCATTAGTACATCATGATAAGTCTCTTATTGAATATAACTTTGGCCAACACGTTCTATCCCTAGGAATTTTTAAAATATGGGCCAAATATATTGACTAATTCTTTTCATGGGAAGAGACTGCAGAGTTCCTAAAAAAGTTTAAACAATATAAATAAACACTGTGATAAAATTTTTGAGCAGCTCTTGTATAAAGTGGCCTAAGTTTCAGGTCCTTCCCAATGTCTCTTTTACCTTTGGCAGTGGGTATTGTTGCTTCACGTTCTCTGCTGGCATTTGCCATTCTCCCTGTTCTCTGGAGTTTCAGCTGTGACCTTCAGCTCTAGACTTACCAAGATCCACAAGAAATTGAGTCATTTCTGGAATCGCAGCTGTATAACTGCATCTCTGTGTTGTTTTGAAATCTAATACTCGCATCTTACAAACCCAGTTGATGGACAGGTTCTGTCAGGTTTCAGCTACTTTTTTTTTTTTACTTATGAATCTAGGGGTTGACCTTCTAATCATGTTACCGGCTTCCCTATTTGTGTGATGTTTTCTTTCATCCTGTATCTCATCTACCGTGATGGTTCTGTGGCTCCTGACCACAGATGGATGTGACTCCATCAATTTCCTGACACAAGCGGCTTCTCTTGGTTTTGTGGGGGTCCAAATAAGAGAGAGGCAGGACCAGTCTCCACTGCTGCTCAGTGACCATCTGTACCAGCCTCCACACATGTACTGCTTTTATGGTTCATGTCTCTCCTTTCTTTTTAAAATACAATATTTTTATTAATTCTCTGAGAAATTCCTATAATGTGTTTTGATGATATTCATTTCTCAGTGCTTCCTTTAGCTTCTTTCCGGTCCATCCTACACCAACCCCAAATTCATGTCCTTTTTTAAAAATTAAAAATACATTTTTTTCAGACAGTATATTCTGATCATGATTTTCCCTTCCTTGTCTCCTTTCAGATCCCTTCATTGCCCCACCCATCCAATCCCATGCGTTCCCCTCTCTCTAGAAAACAAACAGGCAAACAACAAGCAAGCAAACAAATCAGAATAAAACAAAACAAACAAAAACCCACAAAGAAAAAGCACAAGAAACACAAACACAACATGTGCGCGTATGCACGTGCGCGCACACACACACACACACACACACACACAAAACCAAACCCTTACGAAACTGGAAACCATTATACAAACAAACAAAAAAAAAAAAACCAGTAAGGTTAAAAAAAATGCCCTAACAAAGCATTATGAAACAAAACATCTCCAAAAACTATCTTTGAATGTGTTGGCCACCTATTTCTGGGCATGATGGAGCTGCACTTAAGTGTGATTTGTATATCCAGTGAGATCCCATTGGACAAAACCTGATTTTTCCTTTGTGAGAGGTCGCCAACTAGAGATAGCTTCTGGCTTAGGGATGGGGGTTCCTGACAATTCCTCTCAGTGCTGGGCTCCTGTCTGGCTTGGACCTGTGCCTGGCTGAAAAACTCTCTCATTCTATATGTGACTATGTTAGCATTTTTTTATTCATTCTTTTGTTGATGGACACCTTCGTTGGTTCCCTAACATAACTGTTAAGAGTAGAGTAGCAATCAACACTAATGTGCAAGTGTCTCTGATGTGCTTGCTCATTTGGAGCCCTTGGTACCCAGGAGTGTTGTAGCTGGGTCGTGTGATCTTTTTACTTTGTTGAGAAACTTTCATAATGACTTCAAGTTTACATGCCCTCCAGCAATGCATAAGATTTTCCTTTATTCTACACCCTCTTGAGTATTTGGTGTCATTATTTTCTTTCTTGTCCCCTGTTATAAAGTGATTTTATTAGATTGATCCAGACATTCTGTAAGTCAATATTTTCTCTAGATAGCAATTGTAGATTTTAAAGCTTGACAAACAATGGGTATCCTTGAAAGTATACGTTGTAATTATAGAACTGTGTAAAATATAGAACTCCAGGACTAGCTCAGAATTTGGAATTATTTTGCCCAGTACCCTCATGGAAACATGTAGCCCTGACTCACATGTTTCTGATGGCTTGTGAGTGAACATTTGGAAAGAATTAGGCTTTTTCTAGGGAAAAGGACACACATGCCAGACTTATTTATCTGTATTAACATAACTATTTTTAATTTTTCATACACATTGTTCCGTGTTTTATTTATGTTGTTCCTTGAACACATTCTCCGCTACTCTGCTCTTTTCATCTTTTGTACTTGTGTTTACCTTTCAGGTCTGTTCATTCCAATGCCTCATTTCTTTTCACACTAGATTTTTTGTTTCTTGATGTTTAGTGTTGAGTTCTTTATATATTGTAGATATTAATTCTCTGTTATATGTGTGGTTGGCAAGGATTTTCCCCCATTCTGTAGGCTGCCTTTCATTTGGCGAACTGTTTCCTTTGCTGCCTAGAAGCTTTTGAATTCATGAGGTGTTGTGGGTATTTTATTTTATTTTATTTTATTTTTTACTCCTTACTCTTTAGGGGTCCTGCCTCCCAGTGCCCAAAGAAAGACACATGGAAGCGTATTCTTTCTTATAAATACAGGCCTTAACTTAGCTTATTTCTAGCCAGCTTTTCTTAACTTAAATTCTCCCATCTACGTTTTGCCTCTGGACTTTTGCCTTTTCTGACTTCTGTATATCTTGCTTTTACTCTAACTCCAGGGCTGGTTGGGTGGCTGGGTGGCTGACCCCTGCTTTCCTTGCTCCTTAATCTCTCTTACTTCTTCATCCCTCTTTTTCTCCTTCTATTTATTCTCTCTGCTTGACAACCCCGCCTATCCTTTCTCCTGCCTTGCTATTGGCTGTTCAGTTCTTTATTAGACCAATCAGGTGTTTTAGACAGTAAAGTAGCACAGCTTTGGAGAGCTAAACAAATGCAACATAAAAGAATTCAATGCATGTTTGCATCATTAAAACAAACATTACACAGCATAAACAAATGTAGCACATCTTAAAATAATATTCTACAATGGTGAGGTCTTATTTATCAGTTGTTGGCATTCTCTGCTGAGAAACTGGAGCTCTACTCAGAAAGTCCTTGTATATGCTTACAAATTGAGGTGTTTTCCAACTTCTTTTCTCTTACAGTTTTAGAGTTCTATACTAAACTCTTGATCCATCTGAAGCTTAAGTTTATTTTTGTACAGGGTGAGAAATAAGGGCTCTATTTTCACTTTGGCACACACATGAGCGTATACCCCTTTCCCAGCACTCTTTGTTTAAGAGACTCTCTCCTACCCATTGTGCATTTTAGGTGTCTTTCTCAAAACTAAGACGGCTGTCGCTGTGAGGGTTCGTATCTTCTGTTCTATTGAAGTGGTCTGCATATGGCTGCTTCTGTTCCCATACCTTAGTGCTTCTGTAAGTGCAAGTCTGTGGGATACCCTGCAGTCAGATGTGGTGCCACCTCTAACATTATCTTTGCTCAGGATCATTTTAGCCATCTGGGGAATTCGGAGTTTCTCTACACATTTTAAGATTAAAAAATATTTCTGTGAGGAATAGTGTTGAAATTTTGATGAGGATTGAGTTAAATTTGTAGACTGCTTTTGGTAGAAGAACCATTTTCACAATATTCTTCTAATCCACGAGTCTCTATCCTTCCACCTTTTAGTGTCTTCTCTAATTTCTTTCTTCAGGGTTTAAAGTTTTCATTGTAGAAATCTTTTACTTTCTTAGGTTTATTCCAGGATTATTTATTTATTTATTGTGGAAGATTATTTTAACTAGGAAATGATGTATTATGTTTGTTTATGCTGAAGAAAAAAAAGGTGTGTTACTTTTTTATGCTGCAATTTGTGTAAAGATGTGTTGCATTTGTTTCGCTTTACCTGTCTCAGGCATCTGATTGGACTGATAAAGAACTGAATGGCCAATAGCTAGTCAGGAAAAAGGACAGGCAGGGATAAAGGCAGAGAATTTACACAGAAAGAGAAATCTAGTCTCAAGAGAAAAAAGAAGAAAGCGCGAGAGAAGAAGGATGAGACAAAGAGGAGTTTGCCTGCGGCCAGAAACCAGGCTACCGCCAGTCAACAAACATGTGAAGCCGTGAAAGTAAGAGATGCAGAAGTAAGAGAGGTAATAAGGCCTAAGGCAAAAGGTAGATTAAGAGAAACAGGGTAATTTAAGTTAAAAGAGCTAGTCAGAAATATGCCTAATAAACTTTCAAAACTAATAAGTCTGTACCATCATTTGGGAGCTGGTTGGTGGCCCTAGGGAAAAAAAAGCCTGGTACACTTATATCTATCTATCGATCAATCGATCGATCAACTGACCGACCGACCGACCGACCTACCGACCTATCTATGTATGTATGTATGTATGTATGTATGTATGTATGTATGTATGTATGTATCTATCTATCTATCTATCTATCTATCTATCTATCTATCTATCTATCTATCTATCTATGTGGCTGCCCACTGCCTGCCCACCCACGCCACCCCACCCCACCCCACCCACTCATATCTATCTATCTGTCTGTCTGTCTGTCTGTCTGTCTATCTATCTATCTATCTATCTATCTATCTATCTATCTATATGGGATTTTTGTTGTTGTTGTTGTTTGATTTCTTCATTGTTATGCTGCTGTTGGTACATAGAAAAGACACTGATTTTTCTATGTTAATTTTGTTTCTTACCATTTTGCTGAAAGTGTTTAACACTCTAATAATTTTTTAGAGCAGACTTTAGGGTTTCTTATGTATAGAATCATATCATTTACAAACAAGAATATTTTGACTATTTCCTTCCTTATTAATATCCTTCTAATATCATTATTTTGTCTAATTGCTTTAGCTAGGTCTTGAATTACTGTATAGAATATGAGTAGAGAAAGTGGATACTCCCATCTTTTCCCTGAATTTAATGGAAATGCTTGGCACTTTCCCCACTTAGTGCAATGTTTGCTTTAGGTTTCTGGTATAGAATCTTTATTATGTTGGAATAGATTCTTGCTCTCTTCAGAGCGTTTACCGTGAAGGGATATTGTTTTCTCCACATGTCTTTTCTGTATCTGTTGAGTTGGTTATGTGATTTCTGTCCTTGAGTCTACACAGTGATCTATTACATTTGTTGATTTGCATTTGTTTGGCCAGCCCTGCATTTCTGGAATGAAGTCAACTTGATCATGGTGAAGTAACATTTTAATGATTCTTGAATTTTGTTTGTAAGTCTTTTGTTGAAAAAAAAAATGTATCTATATCCTCAAGGGAGAGTGGTCTGTAGTTTTCTTTTTGATATTGTGTCTTTATCTGGTTTTGGTATCAGTATAATACAAACTGTATAAAAAGCTTTTGTCAGTGTTCCTTCTTTTGTTATTTTATGAATTATTTTGGCAATGTTCCTTTTATTATTTTGGCAGTGTTCCTTTGTTATTTTATGGATTTTTGTGTGTGTGAGAGGGGAGATTTTGAGACAGGGTTTCTCTGTGGAACAGACCTAGCTGTTCTGGAACTAGCTCTTGTAGACCAAGCTGGCCTTGAACTCACAGACATCCACCTACCTCTACCTCCCAAGTGCTAGGATTAAAGGCATTTGACTTCCAAGTATTGGGATTAAAGGTGTGAGCCGCTGTCACTTGATTCTGTTTCTCTTTTAGACTAGATCAGTTTCATGTAGCCCAGGGTGGCCTTGAACTAACAGAGATCTGTGTCTGTCTCCTGAGTGCTGGGATTAAAGGTGTATACCACCACTGCCTGGTCTCTATGGCTAACTACTGTGGCTAGCTCAACACTCTGATCTTCAGGCAAGCTTTATTTGTTAGATCATAAACAAAAGAACACCACAACACTAAATGTTCCCCTTTTGGTACATCTCTCTGATTCAAGGGCAGTCTTCCCTGCCAGGCTCCGTAAATCTAGCTGCATGTCTTTGGACCCCATGGGGACAATCCCCCCATCAGCTCTGTAGAACAGTAAGATGATGTTACAGTGTGAAAATCCAAAGTTACCCCGGAAGTTGTGAAGTTCAGGACATAACTTCCTGCTGACTTCCTAAGAGAAGAAACATCTCCAGCCACAGCTGCTCATGTAGCTCCTGATCTGTGTTCTGAGTGTCTAGTGAAGACAATGCTCAGGCTTCCCTGAATTTTAAGGGAGGGATAGCTGTCACCATGCTCAGTCCTGGTTAGGTAGGATTGAGGGTGACCTTTTTTGGAGGGGTATTCTTTGGCATGGGACTCAGAGAAGGGCATAGCAAAGGGCCCAGACCAACCAGTTATGTGTATGTGAGGGAGCATAGTAAAGAAACTGCTGACATGACCACTCCATTATTAGGGGGCAGGATTTTATTTTGAATAAGAGAGAGTAAATATTCAGTGGCATCTGGAAGAATCCAGAGCAGAGAGCAAAGAACAGACTGAATATGGCCAGGTCTTAGAGAAGTGGGAGAGTCACACACACACACACACACACACACACACACACACACACACAAATAGAGAGAAAGAGGACAGCAAGTGAGGAAAAAATGAGAGTATCCAGATTGCATAAGATGGGTGAGTAGTCATGGAGAAGGGAGCCATGATCTCGAGAGAGTTTGGGGTAGAGGGCAAGAAAGGCTAGGATACGAGTGTGGACTTTGAAATGTGTCACAGGTACTTGTGATCCAGAGGGAGGCTGAAGGCCAGCATGGGTTTTGATATGCTGCTAGGTGTCACAGGTGGATGTCAACTGGAAAGTCATATGTGCCTTCTGCCAGACGTAGGGAAAATGACTCCCTTTGTGGGCAGGAAAAAAAAACCCCATTTCATGAGTTCCTGAGGAATGTTAGCTTTCATCTACCTGCCAGGAATCCTTCTGCTGTCCAGCTTCAGCTTATTTTGAAAATATGGTCAGCCTGAGACCTACTTCTTTTCCTTTTTCCAGTGTGTGTGTGTATGTGTGTGTGCACGTCATGCACACATAGTATACTGCATGGATGAGTGGATACATGTACAGATGTGAACTTAATTAGAAATTATTCTGGATTCCTCATCAATCAAACTCAGCGCTTACTGATGTGGCTCATCCTGTTAATCAGCTTGCTGTGGGAATCCCTGGCACCTTAGAAAAACTGCTTGCTCTGGGGATAGGGATGTGGCGGGTGTTTCAAGTGTTGAGCTGTCTTCTGAGCTCCAGAGCAGCCGGTTTTCTAAGATACCCAAGGCAAGTATGAACCGCAGCTCTTTTCATCCTATCTGTGACTTTAGTTTTGATGGTCAACTTGATTAGATTAATCAAGCTTCTGAGTGTGCCGGTGAGAACATTTTTCAAAAACAAGCAGCTCATGTGTGCTAGTGCCCATGACCTCATGAATGGGCTCCTAGTGTGATCGATAGAGTCATGGTGTGAAGTAGGTAGTGAGACTTAGGAGTTGGCTTGGCTCGAGGATGTAGCCATTGCAGTAATGTGCTTCAGGTCACATCCTCCCTAGCTGTTATTAACCCCTCTTTTTTTTGTTCTCTGTCTGAGGAAAGCTCTCTTCCTTTGCTTCTACACCATGGTGTGTTTCCCAAGTGGATAGAGCAAGAGACCCTGGATTGAACTCTCTAGAACTGTCAGCCAAATAAGCCTTTCCTCCTTAAGTGGTTCCTGCCAAGGATTATGTGGAAACAAAGAGAAAAGTGGTCAGCTTGCTACCTTATAAATTGAGATTTATTTGTTTTTGTAAATACTATGTTTCTCAATAGTTAGCTTAAAGTCATTTCTTTAGCTGGTCACTAATATTTCAGGTAGCTCCCACCCAACCTAGAAATGAGAAATGAGAAAATCAGAAATGAGTGGCATTTTTGTATGAACTGGCCTTTTTGTATTTCTCCTGCATTGTTGGGGAATATTATTTCCAGGGGTGTGACTTTTGTTCATGCTGCCTTTGTTTAACTCTGTGAAACTGTGTTACTGTACCCGTCTAAAACCCCTGATAGTCCTAGTATAGAGTTGAACAGCCAATAATGAGGGAGGAGCAAGGATAGGCAGGGCTGGCAGGCAGAGAGAATAAATAGAAGGAGAAATGAGGATGAGAAGAAACAAGAAAAGGAGGAGAGAGTGTGCTAGGGGCCAGCCACCCAGCCAATCACCCAGCCACCCAGCCAATCACCCAGCTAGCCAGCCAATCACCCAGGCACCCAGTCAGCCACAAAGTAAGAGTGAAAGTAAGATACACAGAAATAAGAAAAGGAAAAAGCTCGGAGGCAAAAAGTAGATGGGATAATTTAAGTTAGGAAAAGCTGACAAGAAACAAGTCAAGCTAAGGCTGGGCATTTATGAGTAATAATAGGTCTCTCTATGTGTGATTTATTTGGGTGCTGGGCCTCCAGAAGGGCATAAGAACTCAAAGAGTAAAACAGACAACACTACACCATTTGTATGAGATGAATAATCAGAGATTCCCAATAGCATGAGTCCTAACGCCAGCATGTGGTGTTGTGGTTTCCAGAGATGGCCATGTGTTCCAGGGATCTGATTTCCCGTGCCTTCAAACCCAGAGAGCGCAAGGAAGGCCTCCTGGATCTTAATAATGTGATACTACGTAGGATTCTCTGCTTGTCCCCACATCCAGATGGATACTATAATTAAAGGACATAAGGTGAGGAGAAACAAGATTCCAACATAATATGATTCAAACCTTTATCATTCACCTGAATTTTCGACACCCTCCCCAAGCCCCGCTTTGTTGTTCTTGTCTAGAAACCTAAACATGGTTTAGAGAGAGGTGTGAATGCAAGACCCAGGAAGTCTGATGGTTGGCAACCTGTCAGGGCCATGCTATCCCCAGAAGAAGAAGCTTGTATTCAGAAACTTGTAGTTTGTACCAGAAGAGTGATAGCAAATATTATCCTCTTCAGGAGAGTCTGGATTTGAAAATAGTGTTGAGAACTCTTAAGTTTATATAACTCCCTAACTTCACACATCAGAGCTCTAACCCCACGAGATGATACCTGGAGAAAGAACCTTGGAGGGTGTTTAGGTTGAATTGGGGCGTGGGTGTGGGGCACTTATAGTGGAGTTTGAGGCCTTGTAAGGAGGATATGCATGGTACCTTTTGATCTTTGCACTATGTACCAAGGAAAGACTGCTTGAAGACGTAGTGAGAAAATAACCATCTTCAACCCATTAGACCAGGATCAAATGGGACCATGGACTTCCCAGCCTCCAGGCCAAAGGTTGAAGCCACTTTGTCTATCATATTTTGCAGTGACAGCTGGAGCAGACTAAGCCAATTAGCAGCAACTATTAAACAATAAACCATGCCTATGGATCAGATGCTGGCTGATGGGTTCCCTCCCTGTTGTAAAGCAGGCAGGCTTGCTTGGCTATGTCCTTATCTTAGTGAGATGGGCACCAAGGAGGCTCAGTTTGTTCTCTCTTCTTTCCCTTTTCCCCACCCTCTTTTTCTCACGGCACAAATTGTCATTAGGCTCCCTGCACTGGCCCATCACGTTCTCTGTTTCCTTCCCATTGCGTGAAATCTCCGGGAATACAGGGAAAATGGATAACTTGATCTTTTTAGAGGCTTAGGGCCTGACTAGAGCGTATGATTTATGGAATAGAGCTTAAATGGAATATAGATTTTCTGTATCGTCCTTTCTGGATCCTCGACCCCTGATGGGATTCCCAAGCCCATGTGGCTGCTCTGGTGCAGAATCAAAGGAGACAAAACACTGGAGTGAGACTTTCTCGGATTAATGCCACCCTCCTCCATCTTCCATTTTAGCCTAGTGTTCCTAATTGAAATGAGAATCAGCCGTTCTTCTGCTTAGGGAGCACGGCAGGTGACATGGGCCACGAAGTCATTACAGATCTGCTTTTCTTCCAGCTCACTGAGCTTTGCCATACATTCTATGTAACATGAGGGCCGGCTTGTTGGGGTTTCTGTCCCACCCAGTACCCCACTGCCGGCATACCCCAAGGAAAATCACACACAGGACTCCATAAGATTAAAAAGCTGATTGGCCCGTTTAGGTCAGGCTACTTATTAGTTCTTATGACTTATGTTACCCCATTATCCTTATCTACGTTAGCAACATGGCTCAGTACCTTTTCCAGCGGGGGCAGCTTACATCTTTCCTCTCCGGTGGTCTGGGCAGAACTGCGGAGGGAGCTTCCTGCATCCCAGAATACTTCCAGTCTCTTTGCTCCACCTCTACTTCCTGTCTGACTTTCCCACCTATACTGCCTGCCTGGCCAATCAGTATTTTATTAAAATATGATTGACAGAATACAGACAATTCTCCCACACCAATTCTAAACTGCCTTAGTTCTGAGTGATGATGCATTTGATGGCTTTCAGCCACTGTTCCTACGACAGTCAGTCAGGCTGATAAGGACAAAGAAGAGACTCTCATTTGGGGAAAAGCAACATGATAAGAATTGGGGTAAGCCATGTGCTGGTTTGGCCTGAGCATTGCCCATTCATTCATTTGCTTGTTTGCCCGTCATAACGGCGAATACTGTGCTGGAGCTGACTGATTCAGCCGCGCTTGTGTTCGTATTGCAAACCCAGTACAATGCTTCCAGGCGCTGGATCTGAATGGCTTGGCATTGTGGAGACAGGGGCGAGAGCTATGTAGGTTCAGCGGGCAGGGAGAACGGATGTGCCATTTACTACGTGTTAACATGCCTTCAAAAATCATTTGTCACTATGTCAGAGCCATGCATACACAAGAAAATAAGATAAGAGAAGAACTAGAGGAGAACCTGCTAAAATCTAAAGGGCTGTAGCTGAAAAACTGGAACCTGAAAAACAAATTTCCAACGTAGGGCCACTTAGCGTAGCATAAAAAGAAAAGACCCTAAAAACAAACGCAAAGCAGGCACTTCGAAACAAGCGGCTGGCTCGCTGGCAAAGCAGGTGGTCCCACTTTTGCTGAACTCGGGGTTCAAAAGCTGAACTGGAGAGCATTTAGCGATCTTTTCAAAATGAGCTCAGCTAAAATACATAGCTTCAGGAGAGAAAAAAATATACACGATTTCTTCCTCAACTCTAGGCAGAAGCATGGAGTCTGCTTCCATCGTCCAAAGCGAGAGTGTGTTTCCGTTGGGTGGAGAGCAAGCATGGGCAATTTCAGCCTGAAGCAATTACCCGCTGGAAGTCTCAGTGAGTGGAAACAGGCGTGGAGCTCTATGGGCCTTGCTACCTGGATCAATAACGTTTGCTAGTCAAGTTTCCTGCCAAGGGAAGGCGAGGCAGATCGCATTTCATAGACTGCAAACTGCCTGCACCCATGTGTGCGAGGATCACTTTTTATGATTTATAGGATCTTGTTGGAAGACCAGCTCACATTTCTTTATCATTTGCTACGTTGGCCACTGTGCCAAGTAACACACAGTGACTCATCCAACCCTCACAACAACCCGCGGCAGGTACCGTACTGTAACTTTTCCCGCTACACATGACGGAAAAGGGCTAACTCATAGACCGACACGTCTGCTTAGAAACGGAGTCAAGTTGCATCTGTGTGACTGAATGGGGATTCTTTTGCTTGCTTGTCTGGTTTTCTATCTTGAGTTGGTCTACGCCGTCTGTGTTCGTAGGATATCGATAACTTCTTAGGACTTTAAAGAAAAGTCAAATTAGAATTTGGGGATTTCAAAATTTAATATACTAATTTAAGAAGCTAAAAGAAACCGCTTTCACAGACAGGACGCTCAGTGCAGGGGAGTCCTGCTGCCCTGCCCCCATCTCTGACACAGCCTAGGCCTACTATGTAGGTGAGGATGACCTTGAACTTCTGAGACTCTCGCCTCTACCTCTGGAGTGTGGGGATTACAAGCATGCCCCACTGCGATAGTTTACATGGTGTTGGAGATTAAATCCAGGGCTGTGCGCAATTGAGCTGCAGCCCCAGCCCAGGATTGCAATATTTCTGAATGGAGGAATCTTGTGTTTTCTCTTCCTGACTTTTCCTCATTGGGCACAGGTAATAAGACTCAATGGATTGATTTATTTTCTGAATGACACATTTGTTCTACCATGTGTCCTTCATTTGTCCTAGCAATTTATCCAAACCTTAGGATACATAAAGATATATTTTTTTCCTTTTCATAATATTTGACCTTTTACAAGATGGCTTCCCATTCTTCATTCCTGATCCCACGGTGGTTCCAGTACTTTGGTTCTGGGAATGGCTTGGGTTTGTTGTTTGAATACACTGCTAATTCATCCTTGAGGGATGTCTGTGAATCCACCTCGATTTTAAGTCAAGGATAACTCTACAGATGATCCTAGATCTGAGCTAATCATTACACCACTATGTCACCCTGGCCACAGGTGGTCCAGTCTGAACCTGGCTGCAGAAAGCAAGCCTGGGATGGCTCTGCCCTGGCACCAGGACAGAGTCTTGGAGCATTCAACAACATCTCTGAATCTTTAAGAAGGCACTTTGTTACCTGTAAAGTAATAAGTGGCTAACAAGACCGTTTCAAAGATTCGTGTCTCCACTGAGGAGTGGCTGTCTTCTTTAGTTGTGAGTACCGGCTCCCTTACAGCCTTTATCCCTGGAAATGTGCTGGAGACCTCACAGGAGGTGTCAGAGACCAGCACGCCATGGGCTGGGTGGACAAGTGCCAGTGGTGGAGGTTGCTGGAAATGACCGCTGTGTCACGTCCTTCAAACTCTTCACTGTGAAATGCAACCGAGCCAGGGCAGAGAATTGATGAGCTTGTCCCTGGCCACAGTGTCAACCAGTGTAGGAAGCAGAACACGGGATGTGTTGAAGGCTCTCAGTGCTTGCCAGACTGTCTTTTAAAATATATATTCAGACCTTGCACAAAGACGTTGGCATTATAAAAAAAGATCTCTTAAGTACTCTGGACTTTTATTTAGAACATTATTAAGGACTTTTTGTTAAAAATTAAGATGCCTCTAGAAACCCTATAAAATGTTAAAAGTCTCAGCCTTTCCACTGTGCCTTTTCCAGGGCACCTTGGGAGAGATGTGGGATAATCAAAGAGCTGGCTTGAGCACCGAGTGGAACAATCCATCCCTTGCCAGTTTGTCTCTTGTATTGGCCCACGGAAGTCATTTGCCACCTTATTTTCGGTTATTTCAGCTGCTCTTAGATGTTCTCTTCCAAACACACCTGTGCCGGTGGTTTGTGGACCTGGCTCCGGCAGGCTGGGCGTGATGTGTTTGTGGTTGTGGGTTCAGCAGACCCAACAGTCCCCGAATTCTCTGCTTTTCTTCAATTCTCTTCTTGATCTTCAACTCCAAATATTAGTCATTTTCAGCAAAGCAGTTCTTTTCCTTTGGTTCACAAGAGCACAGCGTGGGGTCTCTTCCTCTGTGGGCCTCTGTGCAGCTCCTCTCTTTCGTTAACCAACAGAGGAAGACTCTTAACAATGTTTCCAGGATGTATTGTTTTAATCATATTTAAGAGAGGGTGTTGGGGTGACTGTACAGTGTGCTTCACCCATGCCAGCCCCTGGAGGGAGAGGTGGTAAGTTCCCTGAAAGCCCTCAATGACCTGAAACAGAGGTCATTACTCATTCACCACACAATCGCACCTCGGATGGCAAAATGAGTCAGGAGTCAGCCTAGAGACTGATGCTGTCTGCCCTGTTTGTGAGCCGTGGTGAAAATCCAGTGATCTTTGCCCTTGTTTGTTTCCACAGCGGAAAGAGGTTCGAATGAGTTATCAGGAAAGGTGTAAGTCTGTGTGACTGGTAGGACAGCTGAGGCAGGAGACAGAGAGGGAGAGGTGAGTCCCTTTAAAGCTCTGGGTACTGAGTCAGAGTCCGTAAAGAGTCTGGGGTATGCAGAGGAAAAAATGCTAGAAGGCAAACCAAGTAGCAATGAGTCTGTAAATGGCTTCTCTTGGGTCAACAGAGACCTTCTGGGAGCCCACCTTACAGGATTTGGGACTTGATGCCAATCAGATATCTTGTTAATCTCATTACAGATTCCAATAAGGATCAGGATGAAACTTGCAGTGATTTCAATTGCATTTTAATTTTTTAAAAAACTTAAGAAAGTCTTGCTTAAAGAGTTGTAAAGATCCAAAGAGTTCATTTCCTAGGGACTCTACTATTTTAGTGCTTGGCTATAGGTGGCTCTAGCAAGACTCTGGAACATGTCTTTCTAGCAAGTGTCACAAAGGGCTGTTTTGGGGGAGAGGGGAGGGGAACCCCCCCACCTTTGGATTCTTCTGTCTAGTGCTTCTGCTCTTCGGAAGTAACCCCTGAGCTTCTGGCATCTGTGATTAATGCCCTTCTCATGTGATAGTCCCACAGTTCCAGAGACAGAACAGACATCTGAACCAAACATCTGTTTCCTTTGCAGAAGTGGAACTGACAGGTACACCTGCTTATTTTGTGTCCAAGAAGGTATCTTGTTAGCAATGTGTGGAAGTGTATCTGTGACAGTTGCTGAGTGTGTTTTAGATGTGGCAGTGAATGGATGTGGGTTTTGAACCAGATGTGCACCCGGTCAAGCATCTCTGTGTCTTTCCACATGTTAGTTGGCTCTGTGCTTAAGTAGATGAGAAATTTTGTGTTTTTCACCAAGACCACTGCTATGTATGCATGCCTTTTCCAGTTTAGTGATGCCCAATAAAAGGAATTGTACACATTGGAAATATTTGCTTATGCCACACCCATTGTGTGTCGATAGTAGACTCAAGTGTCTGAGATGAAGAGCAAGATTGCAGGCCAATGACCAAGGCTTCACAGAGTGGCGCTTTTCTATGTAGACAGATACTAATGAAATAACTTAATAAAAATAAATGTATTTTTTTAATCAGATTGCCCATCAGTTTCACAGCCTTCACATGCAGGCCACCTATTGCCAAGGAGACCTACCAGTGTAGCCCAGTGTGGAATTAGAAACCTAAAGCATAAAAAGATTTGTTTTTATAACTTGACTGCATGGTCCTCAGGCAGGAGCTCTGCAGATGACAAAGTCGTGGCGCAATGTCCAAGGGCTAGAGTTACCTGTGACCTGGTGCAAACTCCTGCCCTTTGGTTTCATGCATTGCAGTAAGGCCTTGGTCCACTAAAAAGGCTGAAGGAGACATCTTTTTGTTGCATGTCCCTGCAAGACTCAAGGCAATCCTGACTAAAGGTGTTAGATTTTTTTTTTTAATTTTTGCACGTGCTTAATAAAATGGGCGCGCACGTACTGAAATGATCTGTGTCATGACCTGTCTGCTTTTCTGCTCTAGCTAATTTTCCACTTCAGCTCTAGCAGCACGTTGACCTTGAGTGGTTAAAGATCTGTCTCATTTCCTTGCCAACTAAGATTACACTTCTAGCCTCTCGTTAATGCTGGACCTCTGGGGAAGGGCCGCCACTCACATCCAGTATCATGGCAGCGGGAACATCCAGGAGTGGAGGAGGACAAGGCTCTGCCCTTGAGGGAGCAGTAGGACAGCTTGTAAGACCTCCATGGCCATGGGCTTCCCATGGGACAGCTTGTTTAGTGTTCATAGCAACTGGGAACTTAGCAGCGGGGGTGGGGATAGTGTCCTCATTTTAGCAAAAATAGGACAAGATGTATTTAGTGCAGAAATTGAGACCCAAAACCAACAGCTACTTGGCTCCTGAGCTCACTCCCTCCACTCAGCTTTACCCCCTCACATGATTAACTGTAGAGAAGATCTAACAATGAACATAAGCCTGGGTACATGTTGCATTCAGCATGACACAGACATGACAGAAAACACCTCAGAGCCACCCTGTAATCAGTATATGCTCCCAGGAGAAACACCCTAGGTTGTATGTCCAAACCTTGGGAAGAGAACAGGAATAGCAGACACCAAGGTCCTTACAGGATGGGTTCAAGTCATGGCAAACTGCACCATGGTGCCAGGCAACACTGCCAAGTAAAGTTCAGAGGGAGAGAATGGGAGTGTGTGGGGCCTTATAAAATCTGGACCTCTCTGTGTGCCAGGATGTACTCACAGGAGTACATTCACACGTGAGTGCACGTGTTCATGTGCATATGTGTACACATGTGTCTGAGAAGGCTTGAAAATGTGGAAGAAAGATGTTTCTACACTGGACATGATGAACATTGGGTAGGGGTAATTTTTAATTTTCCCCTCTTAGCTGGAAAAAGTGCTGTTTTAATAAGGAAAATGTTATGTCTTATTCCCCCCCCCCTCAAATCATGAAAATAAAATAACTCTACCTCCTTGCTGAGTTGAAAGTACTTGTGTGCTGTTGGCAAAATCAACAGATTCCTTCTGACTGTTGGTTAGAGAGGAGGTGCAGGTTGGGGGTGAGCAGAGGACAGGAGCTACTTCACCAGAGTCCAACTGTTTCTCCTTGGAAGTGCCTGGAGAGGAGGAGGCAGGAGAACATGCAGAAGCAAGAAAATCAGAGGGAAATCTTCACGAGACCTGAAAGCAGGTTGCTTGCTGTTTAGGTCTGAGGTAGGAGCTGGGACTTGGGGTGAGGTTATACTTTCATAAAACAGTGTAATGTTTTGAATGTTTCCAGAAAATATTTGTTGATCCGGGCTCTAGAGCATCAAGTGTGAAGGTGTAAAGAATAAGGTGACATCCTCTCTCTCTTTTTGATTAAGGTGAGTGTCAAACAATTTCATATCATTTAAGAATTTCAAATCTAAATTGTGTAAAAATTGAACTCATAATTTGAAAGGTCATTACTGAGGAAACAAAAGACGCATGTGACGTGGGAGTCCTCTCTGTGTGTTGCTTGTATTGGTTAGCGAATAAAGGAACTGCCTTGTCCCAATAGGGCAGAACTTAGGTGGAGAAGACAGAATTGAATTCTGGGAGGAAGAAAGCAGAATGAGGGGACCTCCATGGATCTGCTGCTGGAAATAGATGTGCTGAATTTTACCCGGTAAGCCACTGCCACATGGCGATACACAGATTAATAGAAATGGGTTAAATTAAGATATAAGAATTAGAAACTAGAGCTAATAGGCCAAGCAGTAATTTAATTAATATAATTTCTGTGTAGTTATTTCAGGGCTAAGCTAGCCGGGCGGCCAGGAGAAACAAGTGGGACCTCTTCCTACTACACACGTGGTTGTTTAGTCACATACAGTAAGTATCTTGGGATTCTGTTGTAGTCATCAGAGATGCTTATTTAATGGCAAATCAATCCCACACCAGTTATGTTTTAAAGGGGTATTTATTTTGGGGGGTAAAACTTACATATACCATAAACCGTCAGGAAGGGAGCCTAGTCGTTGGAGCAGGAGCCGGGGGCAGGAGCCGGAACCAAGAGGCTCGAGCTGAGACTTGTGGCTCTTTTTAAAAGAGAAATATACCACGTCCCAGTGGGATGGTATTTCAGCAGCTATTGGCTGATGGAGCAGAAGGCACTCCCGCAGCACCGGGGGCTCGTGCTTCAGCGACTATTGGCTGAAGCAGCGGAAGGTACTCACGCAGCACTTATTGGCATGAACTCAGAGGATATGGTTAGGAAACAGGTGCAGAGAAGAGTCCCACCTACCTGAAATTCTTCTCTCCTCTCCTCTATCTTTTTTTGGCATCTTGAGAGGAAATGAGGGAATATGTTCCAAATGTAGAATATTAGTGTGTAATTTTCAGTGTACATTAAGTCATGTATGCATTAAGACAACCCACTAGGTGCTGAGATGCAAAAAGGGAGACAAGAGAGTTTGGAACCCATCAAGGGAGGCCAAGAAACAAGAGATTTGAAGTAACTGTTAGGCAGAGGGGTGAGGATATTGTACAGGTAGGAGTCTCATCCACTGGGAGGATGATGGAAAATGCTATAGGCAAGGTGGCATCTCAGTGAATTTGCAGTATCGTTGGCATTCGTTTGGAGGAGAGGTGTGATAAAGGATTTGGGTGAAGGGTGTTCATATGTAGAGAAACATGCAAGTTAAGAGTCAAGTGTGTTAAAAGTTCACCATTTGCATATGGGTTGAACCATAGGCCTCTATCCATGTGATACTGTGTCAGATTCTCTGAAACTAGTCATCCCTAAACCCAGAACTGCCTCTGTAGTCAAGGAGTTACTGAGTGTTTTCCCAGGGGAGGGGTACAATAGTAACTGAACTGGAAGAAAGGAGTGGGTACAATGTAGAGGCCAGAAGGATGATGAACATAGGCCTGTGACATAACACAAATGTTAAATTAAATTTTTCCCAAAGATACCTCCATCCTGGACCTTTGTGTTAGGAGGCCCCCATCTAGCTCAGCAAAGTAAGTGAAAGCCTAAGTTGGGAACAAATACTGGGAGCAATAATTGAGGGTCAGTCAATTACAGTAGCCAAGCATCAGTCTGTTACAGACAGTCAAAAGTTCCATGTTCAAGTCAGGCAAACTACACCTTGAAACCATTGGGCTGTCTCTACAACGCACTCCATAGTCTATCCACAAATACATTCTGGCTGCATAGCGGAGTGGATTTTCTCTAAGTCTATTTTGTTTCTGAGGGCAAGGCAGATTTGCTCAATTAAACTTTGCTAAATGTAATTTGTCTAAAGTTTTGTGTTTTTTTTTCAGCACCTAGAATCGAGTGCAGTGTTCATAAGTCCCCTCTGTAGTTTTCTCTGTGCTGCTGTCACTGGCTTCTCCACCAGCCTGCAAAGCAAGCACCTTGTCTGAGATATCTTTGCCTCTTGGGTGCACACAGTGGATCTGCATGAGTTTCTGCTAAATGCTTCAAGACAGGGAGTCCTTGAGCTGACTCTGCTAAAAGGTACTGGTGAAGGCCCCTGTGGGAACTTTGGGAAGTCAAGATTCTTTGAGGCAAGAAAGTAAGAAAAAAAAAAGAAAAAGAAAAACAAATGCAATGTGTAGATAAGTTTCTGTTGTTTTGAAAAAATACCTGAGAAATTCAATTTTCAGGATTTGACTCTGAGTTTTAGAGTTTCAATTAATGCCCATTGGCTTCAGTGGTTCTTGTAGACATTCCTCTCTGGCCAGTCCAGAAAGGAGAGAGCCCAGAATTCTGGAACTTAGCTGGTTTTCTCCTTTTCCTGTTTTTTCCAGCCCAGGACTCTGCCCATGGGGTGGTACCACCCATATTCAAAGTAGGTCTTCCCTCTTCAGTTAAATACCTCTGGGAGCACACTGGTGCAATGACACGCTCAGAGGTGTACCGTATCATTTCCAGGGTGTTTCTTAATTCAGTCAAGTTGACAACTGGAATTAACCAGCTGTCAACTGGTTGGAATTAACCAGTTGGTTGGAATTAACCAACCACACACAGAGCATCCAAGGAAGTCACATCAGTTGCACAGTTCCAGGAGGTCCATGTCAAACACTGCTTGTGAGTGACAGCTTTGGATGTATTCATTGGCCATCCTGTGTGACCATGCCAAGAGTCTAACTGCCCTACTTAAATATTAAAAACAAAAAGAATGGTGAAACTCACTGCTATGGCTGTTTGGCTGGTGACCAGAGTGGCCTAGGAACCTTACGAGCACACTAAACTTCATATCCTTATCCTGCCCCATGCAATCCTTTGTTTAGTGCCATCTGATGGCTTTGAGACAGACTTTTTTTTCCTAATGGACCTATGCTCAATCCATACTTCCCTAAGCTTAAAAACATCCTAAAACAGTGATGAAATTTTCTAGCAATTTTATGGCAGTTAAAGAGTTGAATTCAACAGACTTAGAGAATTTAGGCCAGTGTGTTTGGTACTTCCTCAATCCTCAGTAACCATCAGATTTCATCACTTTTACTGGGGGTGATAACACCATACAGGGTGGTACATTACATAATCTTAAAATGCTGGCAACTTACTGTAGGGAGAAAAATGAACTGTGTTGAAGATATTCTGCAGTTAGTTAGGGTACTTACAGTTAAATCAGAATCATAATGGCATACAAATGTCAATGCAAGAAATAATTACCCAGGATCCTTGACCTGCATGCTTACATATGTGCCTTGAATCTGTTTTTTGTTTTTTAATCAAACTCTGTCCTCAAAACTTCTTCGCCTTCTGTTTTGGCCCAACAGTAACATCTGCCAAGAGGGACTATTTCTCCTAAGCTGTATGTTCCACAAACACGATACTTGTGTATACTTCTCTCTGCCCAAGCTGCTCACCGTGGGCATCTCTGTATAGCTCACTATTAATCACTCACTTCTCTGGGGTTATACAGAAAACAATTTATGTTACAAAATAAAATCCTCCCTTAAAGCTGTTTGCCCTGAAAGTGAAGAGGGAGGAAATCACAAACTGTTATTATTTTCCCTCAGATAGATCTAAATATTAACATTCCCTTAGCTTTAAAGATTATTTTTAAGCTACTCCTTTATAAACAAGTGAACATAATAAGCCTGGGTTGTCTCGGGGCTCTGTCTGCAGCACGACACAGCTACAAGAGGGAGCCATCCACTCGACAGGTTTTTTGGCACTAGGCACAGAAAATAAAGAATTTTTAAATAGCTTCAAACATTGTAAAAGTACATAGCATATGCTAAATCATTTTGAATGTTAAAACAGTCAAAGGATCCCTTGTGCAGAGGAGGAAGCTGCTGTCTTATTGCAACTGTGGGAGTTACTCTGTTTTTAGACAACCAGAGTAGAAACAACAGCAACTAGAGAAGGAGGAGGGAGAGGAGGAGGAGGAAGAGGAGGTGGGAGAGGAGGAAGAAGAAAAGGAGGAGGGAGAGGAGGAGGAGGGAGAGGATGTGGGAGAGGAGAAAGAAGAAAAGGAGGAGGGAGAGGAGGAGGGAGAGGGGGAAGAGGAGAAGGAGGAGAAGGAGTCCTTGTTGTCTTAGGGTTCCTGGTGCTGCAGTTTGGGTAGGAAAGTGTTTATTTCATCTAGGAAAGTCAAGGCAGGAACCTGGAGGCAGGCACTGAAGCAGGAGGCCATGGAGGAACACTGCTTACCAACTTGCTTACGGCTTGTTCTGCCTGTTCTCTTAGACAACCCAGGACCACCAGGCAAGGGGTGGTACCACAATTGGTAGAGCCCTCCAACATCAATTACTAATTAAGAAAATGCCCCATATGCTTGCCTATAGCCTGGTCCTATGGAGCATTTTCTCAACTACAGCTCCCTCCTCTCAGATGACTCAAGCTTGGGTTACATTGACGCACAACATCCACCTTTTCCCAGATGCTCAGTGTTCCTGGTACCCCTAAAAGAGTCCCCATCTTACATGGGAAGAAACCAAGGTTCCCAGAGGCAAACTCGTGGAGGAGCCAGGATTTGGGGAATAGCAGTGACTACCCGTGCTCCATGCTTCTCTTTGCCTGGTCCACTCACTCCACTGAGTCTTCAGTAAACCCAAGAGGAAGGCTGCATTGTCAGCTCCAGTTAACTCAGAGCAAAGTGAGGCATAGGGTTTGGCTCACACAAGGGCACACAAGGCGGGAACCAGTGCTGCCAAAGCCAGCAGGCCAATCTTGCCTGTCCATTTGGGGTTTAGGTTTCAGTTTGTAGATTTGTTTTGGATCTATTTGTTGAGCAAGAGGAAGCACTTCGAGCAGAAGCTGCCACTCAGATAGGATCCCTGGATCCCTGGCTGTCCTGACATTGGTTAGTCATAGGCAGTGACCTCCCGTTTTTACTTCAATGACCCTGGCAGACCCCTTCCCTGCAGAGCAAGTGGGTGAAGTCCAATGATGCACTTGCTTTGCACATATTTCAGGGGCCGTAAAATGCAAAGCTGAAGAGAAAGAATGCTTTAACACCTTTAAAAGTAAGTGACTATTTGAAATAAAAATATTTTTATTCTAAAATGAATATCCCCCACGTATTTATACCTGAACAAAAAAAATAGAAATATTTAAAATAAAGACAGGTTGGGGAGGCCTGGCAGCAGACTTCTAAGTGGAAATAAGTGGGATGGAGAATGCTGTCCCCTCACCCTCAGGTCCCCTATGATTCCCCTGCACAGTCCTGCACATCTGTCAGTGTACACTCAGGTTCCTCTCAGGGAAACTCCTTCAGGCTCAAGGAAGGCAGCTGATCCATTATGATGGCAATGACAACCTGTCCCAGGGTACCCTTAAGGAAAAACAAAAACAAAACAAAACAAAACAAAACAAAACAAAACCAAAAAAAACCAGCAGAATTTCTTCGTTTGCTGCCATATTTAAAAATGAGGATAACCTTTCTCAGTGATTCACTTGAGAAATTAAAACATATTCCTCTACTATTTCTCCCCAAAAACTAAAGGAATAACATACAAGAGAGATGTCAGGGCCTGTAGACTGGAGCCTCAGGTCTATCTTGTTTCTCTCTTTATTTTTTAAATATACTATTTGGGGTATCAACTTACAAAGCCCCGGCTGTCTTCTGAACAGGCCACCTAGGATATGTGTGGTCAGCTGATCTCTCCCAAAGGCACAACAGAATTGTCCGGTCCCAGCATCATAGGCTCTGAGGACTCAATCCAGTAGTCATAGCGTTGACTACAAATATAGCTCATTCCCACCCCAGAAAACATTCATTTATTATTTTAAAAATATTTTCTTTGGGCTCCTTTAATCCTTGGAGACATTTGCTTGACAAATAGCAAATAAATCCCCTAACCAGACTGTTGTTATAAATAACTGTGGCATTTATTCAAGTCATTTTCTTTGGAGACCTTTTCTCTGGGGGAAAGAGGTGACTGACTTAACCTCAGCGTTTGGGACACGATTTTCCCTAAAATAACTTCAACATCCATCTATTTTCCCCTGATGGTGTGTCAATTTTTTAATGAGAGGCTGGGTCCTTCTGGTGACTTTGGTCTCCATGGTAACGGTTTCATGTGTTTACTCTGGCTCACTGAAATAAGATAGCAAGGAAAAGTGACTCACATTTCATTGGGGGGGGGTCTCTCATGGACAATAATTATTTAAAGTTTGATTACAAGCATGAAGATACTCTGTGTTTCAAAATAATTACTGTGTAACACACGTTAACTGACAGATTGAAGAACATTTAGACAGATGTTTCCAAGCCTTGGCTGACTCTTTACCGGGCAGGTGTTTTTGAGATTATTATTATTTCCATGTAGAACTGATCTGGACTTCCTTCCTGCTGTGCTGTCTCCCTTACCAAGAGCTGAGTCATGTACTAAGTAATGAATCTAGTGCCTGGAATGACGAATTCACTTCTCGGTGTTATTTTGGACCTATGGGAGAGGCTGCTGAAACAAGCTGGTCAAGACCATAGGGTCTGTCTTTGGTAGCCACCAATACCTAGGAGAGGCAGAAACATGGCCTGGATGTTGGTCTGCCCAGGTCCTCATGTGTACACGCACATGGGTTTGGGTGGGGGCACACAACAGAAATTCCAAAGCTCTCTGTGATTGGTATGGCATCTGTCGTTCCCCTTCTTTAAGAGGGGGGAGCAAGTAAGCTGGGAGCATGGCTCAGCAGGTAAAGGTGAGCAAGGGCATGATCTAAATGGATGTTTGTAGGAACCAATGACTGTGCACAGAATGAACCGAGCAGAGAGCTGACTGGACTTACTACAGCAGCGCTGGCTGTCATGGTTAGTCTTCTTACCTTCGTTGTCTGGTCACAGCTTAGGCTTGGAATGAATCTGCTCTCCAGGGAATTGATAAAAAAAAAGAAGGCAAGAAACTGTGTGAGTGACAAATACAATTTCTACAACCTGTCCCAGCCGGGGCTGATCAGCCACTGTGCTTTCTCAGGCCTTGCTGCTCTTGGTTCTCAAGGGTCTGAGACTTCATTTCTTCCTCTTGGGCCCAGGCTAATGTAAAACGGTGCCCAAGACTGACAGGAAAACTCGGGGCAGCCTGCTTCTCATGCCCCATCTGGTTGGACCTTGATCAACAGGACTTACCTAAAAGATGAAATACGTATTTCCCTGGAAAAACTTGGAAGCTGTTTTTACACCTGTGATCTTATACTGAATGACTTTCTGAGACCCAGTGAGGTGAAGCTGGCCTTGTGAACACAACTCAAGCAACTTTGCAGAGAAACTGTAGAACAAAGCTGATACAGTTTCAATATGACTGGGGGGGACGGGGGGCGGGGACTGAAAGATGTATGTTTTCAGACAGTCTTGAAAATCCATACCTTTGATGGCTCTTAGTAAACTCTATACCCTGGAAGCCAGACTTTTATTTAAGGAATGACATACACTCGTCTAATTATTACTATTTAAATGGAGTCTGTAGAGCCACTGGAAGTGGGACCAGGATTGATCACCAGTGCATGAACTGGCTTTTTGGAGCCCATTCCCTACAGAGGGATACCTTGCTCAGCCTCGATACAGGGGGCAGGGGCTTGATCCTGCCTCCACTGATATGCTAGTCTTTGTAGACTTCCTATGAAAGGCCTTACCCCTTCCGAGGAATAGATAGGGGGTTGTTGGCTGGTGGCAAGCAGGAAGAGGGGAGGGAGGGGAAACTGGTTGGTATGTAAAGTGAAAAAGAAACTTTTAAATACAATTTTAAAAAGCATATATGCCAGTGTGTGACGAGGGTTCTGCCACCGTGATCAGTCAGTCACCTCTCGGCCCAGCAGGATGTAGGTGGAGGCTGCTCATTTATTTCCCAGCTTCCCAGACCCAAAATAATCACATTGTTTGCAATACTGTTTGGTCAATAGCTTAAGTATATTTCTAGCTAGTTCTTGTATCTTAAATTAACCCATCTCCATTAGTCTGTGCATCACCATGAGGTTGTGGCCTACTGGTAAGGCTTTGGCTAGTGGCTCGTGTCTTTCTTCTCTGGTGGCTACATGGCGTCTCTTTGATTCTGCCTTCTCTCCTCCTCTATCTGCTTGAAATTCCCGCCTTGTTCTATTCTGCTAAGCCACTGGCCAAACCAACTTTATTCATTAACCAATAAAAGCAACACATATGCAGAAGGACATCCCATATCAGCAGGGAACCTTGCTTTGCTTCAGTAGCATGGGCATATGGGTTCCATAGTCTTTCAGGGCCTCAGAAAGGGTATGAGTGGTTGGGACTGAGCTTCTCTTACTGCACCTAGAGCTGCCCCTCTGACTTTTTCTGTTACTTTGTAATTTATTAAACATCTGTTGGTTCAGTAACTCAACTCTGGCCAGCGCCATTTAGGTTCTGGAAAAGAGGGTTTTAGGCACCCTTCCCTTGCCTGCATGACCCTGTATTGATGCCCAAGGAAGTCTTTTTAAGCTTCCAAATTTCCTTTCAAAGCTGTTATCTGGCAAGGGTCTGGTTAGCCTTTGCTGAAGTCTTCCCTCCCGTCTCTGTCTTCCCAGGATCTAGGAGATAGATGTGTGTCCTTCTGGGACTCAGCTAGCAGCGTCTCACTCTGGAACGTTGGTGCCTCTGCTCTGAGATTAGCAGAAGTTGGTCTCTCAGCTCTAGTTCCTCCACTCGTTCTCCCTGGGCTGCTTTGTGTATTTGCACGCCGCCTGCTTTGCATGTGTCACAAAGGGCCTCTAGTGAGGACAGGTAGTTTTTAGACCCATGAAGAGTGCCGAGTAAAGCTAGAGGTAGAGAGAAACCTAAGGACAGCCAAATTAGATAAAGGACTCTCTCTTGTTCAAAGGGAGAGGCAGAGAGAAAGAACCAGGAGCCAGTGTGTTCACATAACCGATGTGTGCCAGGGCTGTTCTAGAGGTGTCTCCCACCTGAGAAAAGCCTGGCGATGTTAGATACAGCTCAGGTCTTATTGTTCTGGGTGTTTCAGAGCTACTGGCTGGGTCCCCGAGTTTCTTTCGGAGACTAGCAGAACAGAAACTTGAGGGAGCCAAATCCAAAGGTCCCCAAAGGGGAAAGCTGGCCTGCAGCAACTTGGACATCAGATTCTCAGACCTGCGGATGGGGAGTGCAGCTTCAGTGCCAATTGTGTGTCTACTGAATTTTGTCTGTTGGTGGAGGTGCTTAGAACAAATTTGTCCACAAGAAAAAGTTGAGCTCAAACTGCCCCCAGTCCTGGCCAAGGGAGGACATGCCCCTGTGCTGCCAGATGGTTGCAGCTGATTCCTCTTCAAACTCTTTCCAAACCTTGGGGGAATCAAGCTGGTTGGCAGGCTTCGTAAGGGAACAGTGGGGAACCACTGCTAACTATCCAGTCTGTAGTTTCCCAGGCTGGCCTGTCACTCTTTATTTCCTCCTTTGGGACATGGGATATGTTAAAAGTTCATATAAACAGGTTGGCTTTCCTTTAAATACAGGCATCCTCTTTGTTTCCAGAAGATGGCATCAGTTTTTGTGCCGATGGGTGTGCATCAGACAGGTGTGCATCACACAGGTGTGCATCAGACAGACAGGTGTGCATCAGACAGATGACAGGTGTGCATCAGACAGACGACAGGTGTGCATCAGACAGACAGGTGTGCATCAGACAGATGACAGGTGTGCATCAGACAGACGACAGGTGTGCATCAGACAGACAGGTGTGCATCAGACAGATGACAGGTGTGCATCAGACAGACAGGTGTGCATCAGACAGACGACAGGTGTGCATCAGACAGACAGGTGTGCATCAGACAGACAGGTGTGCATCAGACAGATGACAGGTGTGCATCAGACAGACGACAGGTGTGCATCAGACAGATAGGTGTGCATCAGACAGACAGACGACAGGTGTGCATCAGACAGGTAGGTGTGCGACAGACACGTGTACACCTGTACGTTCAGGCACTCATGCGTAAATGAACTAAGATAACTCTTAAATCCATAGATGCACAAGGCTCTGACCACAATGACAATATGTCATTGAATGGGTTGTTTTGGGATTTGAGAGACCTCTATGCTTTTGTCACATGCTTTTCAGGACATTATTATAAAATGCACAAAATTGGATTTGCTTTTAACACCTTGTTCTGTATAATAGGCAGGCAAAGACCCTTGAGCCTGTGATGTGGAGCTTTGGGAAGCAGTGTACAGAGAACCCTGGCTACCAGAAATCTATCTTTGGGTTTGTCTTAGAGGTGTCATCCACAGTGAGTGCCCGTAGCGCCTAAAGGCTAGCAGGGCACCAGAAGTAAGATATGTTTTGTTCGACAGCATAAAAATAGTGCTTTCAGCTGGGAAGGGTGGTGTAGGCCTTTAGTCCTAGCACTTAGGAGGCAGAGGCAGATGGGGGTCCATGAGTTTGAGGCCAGCCTGGTCTACACAGTGAGATCCAGGGCCAACAGGGCTGCTACACAGAGAAACCCTCTCTCAAACAAACAATGGTGCTTTCCCCATTAGTTCCCTAAATCACTAACTCAACTGAGGCTCTATGCGACTTTGGCATGAATCTTTTCATACAAAGCCAAATTCACTCTCTCCCATCAGATATTTATGGAGCCACTGCCAGGTGCCAGGCATGGTTCTCATTGTTGAAGCTATGCAGAGGAAGGTGAGAAAGGACTGTTTTCACAGGGTGTTATTCCTGTCAGGGAGACTGATAGCATTTAAGGCCCACTCTATGATATAGATCTGCTATCTGACACTGCCACAGTGGCCAAACCCCCGAGACTAACTGGGTCACTGGCCTTGGGGACAACCTAATCCTAGTCCTCAGCTAAAGCAACACAGCAATAAGATGAATCCTAATGACAGACATCTTGCTACGCCCCTGAGTCGGCTCCTCACTCGGCCCTCCTCAGAAAAGTTTCTTGCAGTAAACAGGAACTAATAGAAACCCATCACGGGACAATGTAGAGCGTGAGAGACTTTGGAGCAGTCAGTCCTTAGTGAGAGGTCTTCGTCAAAGCCCTCCCCTCACGGCTCAGGAAGAGGAGGTGGGAAGACTGTAAGAGTCCGTGGGAATGGAAGAAACCAAGGAAGCTGCTTTACCAGCTCACAGAGACTGGCAGCACACACACGGCCAGCACAGGCCCAAGCCAAATGAGGTACGTGAGCTGAGAAACAGGAGTAGATAAGAACCAAGAAACCCTTCTCAACTGATGCCTACTGGCGAAAGGAAAACCAGTTTTCTTCAGTGGAGTGCCATTGGATTGACCAGCTACACCTGAGGGCAGGCCCCATGCCTAGAAAGGATTGATGGACACAAAACAGAATCTATGTTTTTGAGTATGCCTTTGTTGTTTGTATTATTGCTTTGTTCCTTTCTTCCTTCCTTTCTCCCCTTCTTCCTTCCTTCCTTCCTTCCTTCCTCTTTTTAGTTTATTTTGGTTTTTACTTTTTTTTTTATCCCCCCCTTTTTTGAGCATTGGTGCGGGAGAATTGTCTGTATTCTGTCAATCATGTATTTTAATAAAACGCTGATTGGCCAGGCAGGAAGTATAGGCGGGTCAACCAGACAGGAAGTAGAGGCAGGGCAATGAGAATAGGAAAAGGCTAGGGAGGAGGAAGCTCCCTCTCCAGTTCTGCCCAGACCACCGGAGAGGAAAGATGTAAGCTGCCCAGCTGAGAAAGGTACTGAGCCGTGTGGCTAACGTAGATAAGGATAATGGGGTAACATAAGTTATAAGAACTAATAAGTAGCCTGACCTAATGGGCCAATCAGCTTTATAATCTTATGGAGTCCTGTGTGTGATTTTCTTTGGGATTTGCCAGCTGTGGGGTACCAGGCAGGATAGAAACCCCAACAAGCCGGCCCTCATGTTACAGAGCATGAGAGAGGAAGAATATGAAGTTGGGTGGATAAGAAGACAGGTAGGACCTGGGAGGTGTTAAGAGAATATATGATCAAAGTGCATTGTATGAAAATAGTTTAATAAACATTTTAGAAAAAAAAGCTAAAACGTGACTAATGAGGATGGCAGGGTGCTGGAGAAAGCACGAGGAAAGGACAGGTCATCATTTCATGAGAGAGGGGGGCTCTCTATGGAGACAGCGTTGGGCCAGAGAATCGGATCCTTTTGGGAGAAAGGTCATCTGGGATGACCCCTCCATTGCCAGAACCCAGAATTGTTACCAGAAAACTAAGGACTAGACCTAGCTCCTAGGCCACAGCAGGGATTTGGGGTTTCAAGTGCGAGGGGACACTTTGAGAACACAATAGAACTTACACTTAGAAAGTTCACTCCAGGAGTTAGTGTGGAATGCAAGGGCAGGAAGGAGGAGGCCTTAGCGAAAGCCTGACGGCTCATCTTCAGACAGGGTGGGTTTGCTGTGTTGGTTTGTATTCACGCAAGCGATCCCTGAGCCCCCAGCAGTCACCTTGCTCCTTCCTGACAGAATCAATTGCTGCAGAAGGAAATCGGAGAGTCGTTCCTTCCGAGTCAGGTGCTGTACTGGAGGGTGGTGTGGACCCTTCCCGGTCGTCACCCTGTCCTTCCATTTTCTGCCGCTTACTGGTACTTTCTGTTCTAGAGTCAAATGTGTCCTCCTCCTTTTCTCTGTCCGTCTGTGAACCTAAACTCCCCACTCACCTCCCCAGGTTATATTTGCAGTGGGCACATCTGTAAATACCCCACTGGGGACATCTTGTGTTTTGCTGGAGGTGGCCCAAAAGTTAGGATGGCCGGGTGTGAGAGTGTCCGTTAGGAGTCCCTCAAAACAATGGACCTGAAGGAACTTGCCTGGACTTGTAGGTTATGAACCTCTTTTAGTTTCGTTGCTAGGGTGCTTGGGGCCCTTACTTATGATCTCATTGCTCCTGGATGTAGTTTTATGTGTCTGGCTGTCCGGCTGTTTTCATAAAGTCAGAGGGATGGTTCTATTAATGTATCATCTTTTCCATGATTGGAGAAGAAACCCGAGAAGGCTCCCCCAGCACATTTGCAGAGTTTCCTCCAACACCTGTTCTCTCGAGTCATGAGATGTTCATAAACAACCACGTAAGGTTCCTGCGTCTGACCCTGACTTTTGAGTATCTACTAGAGCAACTAAAAATTTTGCTAGGGTCAGCACCCACCCACTTCCTCACTCAGCCCATGGATTCATGGACAGTGAATTATTTGATTTGGTAGGAGCTGGGTATTTTGGATCTATAGTTAATCAATAGATTGAGAAAATAGAATTTAAACGGTAAAGTTCCATCATTATTTAGTCAGGAGCTGGGAGTCTCTGTATTTCAACATACGTCCAAGTTGCTGTGTTCTGGAAGGGCTAGAGGTTAAGCAAGCATGCACCCTCATGGAAAACTTAGAAAACAGGAGTGGATTTTCAAAAAAGAAGGAAGCTGAAAAAAAGGCCACCAGTCAGAGATGACAACCATTAATATTGTGGGCTCTTCTATCTGGATACATTTCCTGCTTAATAAGATTGCAAATACCCTTCGGAGGACAAATGTTGCTAAAGCCCTCGCTCTTTTGTATCGTGTCTTGTGTTTTGCTACCATCGTTCTGTTACGAACGTAGATCTGTGGTGTCACACAGAAACTTGCTTTGTTTCTATTCCAGGATGCAGTCACCACGCAGTAACCATGCGTCATTTTTTCTCTCTTCGTGAGCTCTGTTTTAGGATGTGTTTTGAAGACTAGCGGTATCGTCTAACTGTGCTATACAAATGTCATAGGTTGTTTGGCACTTTTAGCTTGTGATATTCTTGGTGCCACCGACCATGGTTTTTTTTGCATACACTTCTGTTTGGTTGCTCAGTGGGTATCTAAAGTGGGTATTCCACGAATAGTGCCAGGCTCCTTCATAAAATACCCACACTTTACAATTACAGCACATCACAAATGTTGCCATTCTCCACATGGATAGTCGTGGTGTTGCCAGGTTCTAATAGTTTCTCTATTCTAAGAAAAATAGGTTTATTACTTTTAGCTTGTATTTCCTCAAAAACCAGAGATGTCAATTATTTATTTACTGGTGTTTTCAAAAATCCTTTTTCCTCAGAATATTTAAAATCCAATATATGTTAAGATATATAATCTTATTTATATCACTCTCCATTCTTCCTAGCACATATCAATTGTAAAATACAATGTGTTTTCCATTTTTACATGTGAGTGCTATACTTTGATCATGTTAACTCTATCCATTACCCCCTCTTGTTCCTACCCCCTGCACTCTAGTTCCCTGGCTCTTGCCAAAATAGCCCCCTTCTACTTTTATGTATTTAAAGTCTGCATTCCCCACAAGAAAGAAGTCTTTGACCTCGTTAGTTTTCTTTGCTCCTAGGTAGGTTTTGAGGGTTATTGCGAGTGTCACTGTTTCCGATTTTCATCCTAATAGGTTCATTATTGGTAGACAGAAAGCTATTGATTTTTTCTATGTTGACTTTCTTTTATACTGTTAGTTTGCTGAAAGTATTGATCAGGTCTCGAAGTTTCATGGAGAAGTCATTCAAGAGTGTTAAGAACAAGATTGTGTCATCTGCAACCAAGGATGGTTCAAGTTCTCCCTTTTTCCTTTGCTGCTTTCACTTGCTCTGGCTTAGGAATCTGCACACAGTTGGGGACATCAGCTAGTCTTGCCTTGCTCCTACAGATGTTGATGCTAAGTCTCTTATATGTGGTCTTTCTAATGTTTATTCTAGTCTGTCTCATCTGGGCTTTGAGAATGAAGGCATGTTGAATTTTGTCAAGGGATTTTTTTCTGTGTTTATCAAAATCATCATGTGTGAGTTTATCCAAGATTCTACTTGTGGGTTGTATTGTGTTTGTTGATCTACTAGTTGAACTATTCTTGCATCCCTGAAACGAAACTGGCTTGATCATGGCATATGATCCTTTTAAAGTGTTGTCAGATTTGCTTGGTAAGTATTTCCCTGAAGATTTTTGTATCTGTGTTTGCCTTAGTTACTTTTCTATTGCTGTGATAAGACACCATGACCAGGGCAATTTGTAGAAGAAGGAGTTCGTTTGGGACTTAGAGTTTCGGAGGGCGAGTTCATGACCATCATAGGAGGAAGTGTGACAATAGGCAGGCAGGCAGGCTTCTGGGCAGTAGCTGAGAGCTCACAGTTTGATCCATAAGCATGAAGTGGAGAGAGTTAATTGAGTGTGATAGGGAGTGTTTGAAATCCCATCCCCTGCCCACAGTGACGCACCTCTTCTCAAGAGGTCACACCTTCCCAAACAGTCCCACCACCTGGAGACCAAGTGTTCAAATATATGAGTCTATGGGGCCCATTCTTATTTCAAATACCACAGTGTCCGTGGGGGAATTTGCTTTCTCTCTCTCTCTCTCTCTCTCTCTCTCTCTCTCTCTCTCTCAAGTTTTGATATAATGAAAATATTAGCCCCATAGAATAAGCATATTTATTTCCCTTTGTAATTTGTGTAGTAGTCTGAGGGGCATTAAGGTTAGCTTTTCATTAATGATCTTGTAGAATTCTGGGGTGAACCCATTCAGATCTAGGGTTTTCTTTGCTGGGAGACTTTTTAGCATGACTTGAATATCACTGTTGTTCTTGATCTGCTCAGTATTTCATGTGGTCTTTCTTCCATTGTAGGTCATATGAACCCCAAACTTTGATTATTTCATCTAGAGTTTTCAATTCCTTCAAATATATATTTTCAAAATATCCCCTGATGATCTCCTGGATTTAAGTGTTATCTACTATAATATTCTCACTTTCATTTCCAATTTGTTAATATGGCTTTCTCTTCATTTTGATTAGTTTGGCTAACCTCTTATCCATGTGGTCTATTCAAAGAACAAGAAGTACTTCATTTATCCCTTGGACTGTTGTTTTGGCTCTCATTTTATTAATCAACTATGATTTTAATTACTTCTTTCCTTGTACCAATTTGGAGCTGACTGATGTTTTCCAAGTCAGGGAAAACCATTATCAGAATATTCATTTGAGATCATAGTATTGTTCTTTTTAACGTAGACCTCACAGCTGTAAACTGTTCTCTTAGACTTGCTGTTAGAACTGCTGTAGCTTAGAGCAAAGAGGTAAGCGATATTTTCATTTTCATTTGATTGAAATGAAATGAAATGATATTTTCATCTCATTTTCCCCCATTCTTGAATTTCTTTATTGACCTGTAAATTTTTCAAAAGTGTAGTGTTCAATCTTCATGTGTTTGTATAGTTTATTTAATTGTTCTTTCTATTGCTTTCTAGTTTTGTTATAGTATGATAAGGTACAATAAATTACTTTGAAATTATTTCATATTTTTAAAAATTTGCCTTGATTCCTTAAAACATGATCTAATTTAGAAAAGTAGTATAGCATGCTGAGAAGAATGTGTACTCTACTATGATTGGTGGTCTATCTCTCTGTCCATATTTATCCATCCATCCATTATATCTTCTTGAAGGAGTGCCCCTTTTATTGGTATGTAGTGACTTTGTTTGTGTTTTCTAATTTGATCTTGAATCTGTTGGTTCTTTTTGTTTTGTTTTATTTTTATTCTTTGTTCTTTGAAGGTCCACCACCTGGCTCCCAAGTAAATAAACGGAAACTTATTCTTACTTATGAATGCCTGGTCTTAGCCTGGCTTGTTTCTACTAAACTTTTCTTAAATTATCCCATTTACTTTTCGCCTCTGGGAATTTTGCCTTCATTTATCTATATCTCTTTCCTTCTTACTCCATGGCTGGCTGTGTGGCTGTATGGCTGTATGGCTGTATGGCTGTATGGCTGTATGGCTGTATGGCTGTATGGCTGTATGGCTGTGTGGCTGTGTGGCTGGGTGGCTGGGTGGCTGTATGGCTGGGTGGCTGTATGGCTGTATGACTGTATGGCTGTATGGCTGTATGGCTGGGTGGCTGTATGGCTGTATGGCTGTATGACTGTATGGCTGTATGGCTGTATGACTGGGTGGCTGTATGGCTGGGTGGCTGGGTGGCTGGGTGGCTGGTTGGCTGTATGACTGTATGGCTGTGTGGCTGGGTGGCTGAATGGCTGGGTGGCTGAATGGCTGGGTGGCTGAATGGCTGGGTGGCTGCATGGCTGGGTGGCTGGCCCCTAGTCAACTCCTTTCCTTCTTCTTTTCTCACTCCCCACTCCTTTTCCTTTTATTTATTGTCTCTTCCTGCCAGCCCTGCCTATCCCTCTCCTGCTTCACTATTGGCCATTCAGCCCTTTATTAGACCAATCAGGTGCTTTAGGCAGGAAAAGTACCACAGTTTCACAGAGTTAAACAAACACAACATAAAAGAATGCAACACAGCTCTGCATCCGTGTTACACAGCATAAATAAATGTAATACATCTTAAAATAATATTTCACAAAGTCTGCTTTGCCAGATGTGATTATAGCTACTCCTGTTTGCATCTGAATTCAGTTTGTTTATAATTTTCATGGTTTCACATTTTGTGTGTGTTGTCTGTGCCAGTGATGTAAGTTTCTTACAGATAGCAAATGTTGGATCTTCTCTTTTAATCCAATCAACTGCTCTGCATCTTAGTGTGTGTGTGTGTGTGTGTGTGTGTGTGTGTGTGTGTGTGTTGGGAAACATCTATAGTAGTCACTCTGCAGTTTTTGATTGGATAGTTAAGATCATCTGTACATAGGGTAGTCACTTTAGAGTTTTGCTCATTTACTGAGTTAATGTTCCAATGTTTCCTAATTCACGACTATCCTAATGAGATCTTTTTCTGATTTTGGGTATTCCTCTTCTTCTGCATATAGTATTCCTTTAAGTATCATCTGAAGTCTTTTTTTTTAGTGGTTATTTCTAATAATTTCCCCATCTTTCTTGAGTCTTTATCTCTGAATTTCTCATACAAGTTTTTCATTTTTTCTTCCAGGATTTGAATCTTGGCATTTTACTCGAGGAGAGGAGTCTGGAAATCCAGCAACCTGACAGGACTGCTCTCTGATGTCCAGGTCCCATGGCAGAGAAACACAGCCAGGAGACAATTAAGGCAAAGGATGCTCCTGTCAGCTACAGGCGTTCATTCTCCTCTGTAAACCACAGAGGGTGAGGCTAACTCTTCACCCCAGGAGTGCAGCTTCCAAGCCCTAAAGTTTCCACAGCCTAACTTCTTCATTGCTTGAACCTCTTAGTAGGTTGAAATCCAACCCTCTTTCTCTATATGACCTGCCCTTGTGGCCGTCTAACACTGACACCCCCAACTATGGTGAGCTATGCCATTGAAGGCTTCTCTGACACTAGCCTGCTGTGCAGGGCAGCTCTATTTACCAAATGCCCGCTCTGGAATTACAAGATGCAAATACTGCATGTTTCTTCCTTGTGGTTGAGGCTTTGGATCATGCCCTAGCCTACAACCCTGGAGTTGCAGATAGTGTCCTTCTTTCTGTGTTTCTGCACTTCCGGAATGTTCTGCTACCTCTCTCTTAATTCCCAATGCTCTTCTCATCTCACTCTCTCAGAATGTGGCCTTTCCTTCCTTACTCTGATGTTTCCTATTCACAGAGTTACACAGAAGAAACTTCTAATCCTCTGTCTTCTTGTGTGCCCCTGGGGTGATTGCTTTTAATGATTAGAATTTTTAAAAGAAATTTTCCTATTAATAAGCATTCCTTTTGTTACTGGCTTTTCTTTTTATTCTGTCATTACTACAGTGACACAACCATTCTTTTCCTATAAATGTCTTTATAATTACTCTTGTAATGCTGGGTGGATATGAGTGTATGTTTAAGTTATAAGAATGATGTCAGTTTGCTTCCCTCGAGGCTAAATCACTTTCTGTATCTGCCAGCAATATCCAAGATTTTCTTTCTCATACCATACTAGCAAGTAAGAGGTGTAGTACAGGGAGGACAAGTGCTAATCCCACTGCTACGATGACTTGTAACTCCATGGCAATGACTTGTGGATTTATTCACATATTCATGCGTGTGTTACTCACTGATTTACTTATCTATAAAATGACTTGGTTCATTGTTTTTTTGAATTATTTGTTTTCTTTTAATTTGTTAGCACATGGTAAGTTAAGGCTTTATTTATCATCTTGTCCATTATCTTGCTTGTGAAGTCTGCTGTTATACAAAGGGTTTGTTGTGATGTAGTCCACAAAGACAGTCTTGACTGTTACGTTTCTAATCCCAGCCAAGAAGCAAGAGTACTTGAGCGTGAGAGCTGATGGATTTTACGTGTTCTCAGTTTTGTAGTTTAAGAGTTCAACCCTTCTGAGATTTCTTTTTGTCTCTGTTATAACAAACAGGTCAGTTTTAGTTTCTTGTAGATCATATCTAACATATTAGAAGCTACTATGCTAAACAAACCCCTGTTTTTACCTTCTGAAATGCATCATCATATTACACTAAGTTCTTAGGTATTTATCTCCGCAATGTCTGTTCTGTGCCATTTTTCCCTTTACTTTCTACCGTTTGGTCACAGAACTCTCTCTCCAACATATTCTGCTATTTCTCAGGTGAAATCTTTCCCAGTTGCTTTCTCATACCTCTTGGGTATTTTTTCTTTCATATGTAATTTTTGAATAACTCACTCAGCCAAAGGCTATTGAACTAGTAAGTGAAATTGATTTGATTTTGATTTGCACACGAACCTTTGAAGATGTGAACTTTTGCAGTTACTTTTTTCAAAATGCAATTTAAATTTTTCAGATTTTACATATTTTGATAAGATTTTATATAGCCTGTGCTTTTCTTGCAATTACTTTCTTTTCTTTTGATTTTATTTTTATTTCTACAAAAGAAGCCTTTTATAAGTGTGACTGGGGTTACATTTTTTTCTATCAATTTGAAGAAAATTGGCATCCTAATAATACTGAGTCTTCTAACTGTAGTTGTCTTTATTAAAACGTTTGCCAAGAAAAATTAAAATATAACATTAAAATGGGAGCTGCCAGAACAACAAAAACTTGGAAATGTTTTATTTTAGCATCTGTGTTATCATGACTCCTAATCATGTCAAATCTCTAACTCACCCAAAAATATTTTTCTGGTTTCTATTAATAGGTTTTACAACCTTTTGTAAGATTTATCTATAACTATTTTATTTCTTCTGCCACTATTAATATTTTAAAATTGTTTTCCAGGGTTCATTGCTAATATATGTACTTAAAACTTAAATATATTGGTTTTGTTTTCTCCAGTTTGAAAAATTTTCTTCTTGTGTCTCATTGCCTTTTTTTTTTATTCTGCTGGATTTTCTACACAGATAGTCATGAAATCTGTTAAGAGGAAAGGCGAACTTCTTCCTTTCTGATCTTGGTGACTTTTCTGAAAGAATTAGTGGGAACTGTTTTGATTCTTCTGAAATGTTGCTAGAATTTAACTGGTAAATGCATTTAGCCTAGGCAAGTGTGCAAAGTTTATATTTATTTATAAATTCAATTGTTCATAAGGATTAGTTTATTCTTTTCTTGAGTGAATTTTGATTTTTTTCATATTCCAAGTGATTGGATATTTTTACAAATTATATGTTGAATTTGTTGGCATAGGAGAGTTTATTGCCATATATAGTCTTTGATCATTTTAATGTATGTCAAATCTTTAGTGAGGTTACTTTTTATTCCAATCAATTTATTATAGTGTGATTTCTATAATCAACACATAGTTTGGCAGTGTTCTTTTACATAACATGATAATCTCTGATTTTGAACTCAAGGGTTAGGACATTTACCTTAAATATGATTATTGATGTGATTGAATTTAGAACTATAGTGTTATGTTTGTTTTCTGTTTGCCCTTCTTTTCTTAAATTCATTTTGACCATTAGCCAATTTACAGTCATTGAAAGTCCTAGCTATAAAAAATGAAACTTCACTTTCATGTTGAGTCCAAAGTGTCTCCCTTCACCCTGGCCAAATCTCAACCCTGACCCCAGGATTCTCTTCTCTTTGCCTTGATACCCCTCCTTGACTATTTTCTTCTTTCCAGTGTTTCTTGCTTCTCACAAGAAAGGTATGTGTGGAAAGCTTACATGGGGTTGGAAAGATAACTCAGTAGTTAAGAGCATGTGCTATTCATTTCAGAGGCTCTGCATTTGGTTCCCAGCACCTATGTCAGGTGGCTCACCATCCCTATACCTCTAGCTCCAGGGAACCTGACACCTTTGTCCTCTGGGCACGTGCACTCGAGTGCCCATCCCCCTCTCTCACACAATTAAAAATCAGTCTCCTTGCAAAAGTCTTAATCATTGTTATTTGACAGTATCAAGCATTTCTTGTTTCTATATAAATCTCAAAGATTCAGTCCATTGAAAGCTCTTGACATTGAAAAGCAGACCCCTGCTGTCAAAATGTTTTGTTCAAACATTATCACAAGTGTGCAGGACTTGAGAGCTATAGGTGGGTGTCAGAGTTTAGAGTCCAGTTGCTCTTCCTCCTGGATCAGTCATTAGACAGTTACTTATTCAGTAAGCCTTCCAATTTGGAATAGGTTCTTATATTTATTAAGATGAGAATTGAGATATTCCATTTAATAAAAATGACAGTCACTATAACAACAGCTTAATACAGTTTTATTCAATCTTATTACTTATGTAATGTCTGAAACTGTGGTCCCTTCCAAGTAGGTATACTTATAGGTCATGAATTACAGCTTCTTTCTGGAGTCCTTTTCGTTGTGGCTCTGTTACTTTATCGCATGGTTTTCCTACAAGCTGAGGGCTGGACTTGCTGATTCTTGATGTATAGCAGTTTCTTCTGAGATTAAAGAATTCCATTCTGCAGGAAACCTCCTTAAATAGGAAGGTAAACAACTCAAAAGAGTTTCAGGAAGTCCCTGAAACTGACCAGATTCACTAGGCCCCTCCCTCCCAGAGTAAGCAATAAAGATGGGGGGAGGATCCCCCTCAGCCAAGCCAAGTTGCAAAGAAGACTACTGTCAGATAAGCCAAGTGAAAAGAAGACTCTCAGATCGAGATCAGACCAACTGCCTGGAAAAAGTTAAAATCAGCTACACTTCCTGGAAGAGGTTTAGACCTAAAGAGGCAGCTAGAAAGAAGACTCTTCAACCTGCTAAGCTACTTCTAGGCTTTCCCGTGTGTACCAGGTTCCCAGCTGTGGTGAGCTGTCATTTATGCTGGAGTAGGCTTTGGTGATGTAGCTATCTTTGAGTCACTTATGCTCCTATAAGTAACCCCTCACCCATATTCTTGTAAGTAACCCCAACAAAACTCATTGTTTGACCAAGGATATTGGGATATCCGTACTTTGGTCTGTTGTGGGCTCCCTCTTTGGGATGAGTAGATCGTGTGCTCTATCCTCAGGATTAGACTTGGAACACAACTGGTACTTGAGCAGGAACACAACACAGCAAAGGTGAGTTGGGGAGGAGTGAGTGCATGATCCTGGCTGCGAGGATGCAAGCCTGCGGGAAGAGTGTCTGCAGAGGAAATTCTGATACATCTGCCTTTTCCTGTGTGATATGTGTTAATGTGCTTTGTGCTGTGACACATGGTTGCGTGGTTCTTGCTATGGGTAGTGAGATGTGCAGCAGAGTGAGCCATCAAGATTAAGTATCTGTGGGAGAAATCTTCGGACGGCAGTTTCAATCTCTGTAGCACAGGGCAGCGTGCATGCTTGATGCGTAAGGATCCACCATGTCAGTATGGTAATGCCATGAAAATGGTTTAAGGTCTGGAGGAAATTTTGCAGTCTTCAATGCGCAATGCTTGAAATGGTTGGCAAGGAGGAGCAGAGGTTGTGCTGAAATATAGCTGAGGTCAAAATAGTGGCCAAGCAAGAACGTATTTGTGCAAATGAGCAATCGCAACAAGAAAGGGAGATGAGACTAACATCCTGTGTGAGCCTCTGATTTGGTAAACAAATCAGATAAATGAGAGGGTGAGGGAGAGGTAGTCAAAGTGATTGAAGTTACCCCTCAAGTCTCCCTTTGATGCTTAAAGAATTGCCTTGGTTACCATCTGTACCCTCCAGCTGAGCACAGGCAAGACAGCAGCAACTCCGTAGCCTACTGAAGAGTGGAGATACCTCCAGCTAGGCCAGATGTGGTGGAGATGAAGAAAGGAATGGATTTTGAAAGTAGAAGTGACAGTGTTTTCCGAATACAAGTTCAGGGTGGGAAGGAGGTGTCAGGGAGATGAACTGGAACAATATGCAAACTCCAATGGCCTGTGTGGGCATTTCAGATGTAACACACAGCTGAAGAGTCAGAGCTAACACCTACAGATGAGAGAAAATGTGTAGCGGTTGTCTTTCTGTGTCTGAGTAATGTCACTGAGAATGGTCGGGGCACCACTTTCTCTGAGTGACTCTGAAGGAATAATGTTCTCAGCATGGAGACTCTAAGCCACAGCAGCAACAGCTTGAGACTTTCTGGAAATCCAGTTATTTGAGCCCCACTGTAGATCTAGTGGATGGGAACCTCATGGAAGGGGCTCAGCAGCTAGGCTTTGCTGCTTTCCAAGTGAATTCCATGCACTGTAAACCTGGAAAACCATGGCACTGTGGCCCAGGCTTGGATAAGGACCTCCAATCTATAACATCCTTCTGGATCCATGTAGCACTTCTATACAACCTATGAGCCCTGAACTATCATCAAATGTCAACACTAATACCATCCATTATATACTAAGTATTCAAGTTTTACTCCTTAGTAAGCTCAAGCCATTGTGTTCCTATGCAAATGTGGACTTAGCAACATGGTGTCTGGAACAGTGGGAGGTGAGCAACTGTTGTGGGACAATGGTCTTGTACCCTGTAAAGATTTGTCACTTGTATCGATTTAATAAAACGCTGATTGGCCAGTGACCAGGCAGGAAGTATGGGTGGGGTGACAAGAATAGGAGAATTCTAGGAAGAGAAAAGGTTCAGCCTGCAGTCATCACCCAGACACAGAGGGAGCAAGATGAGAATGCCTCACTGATAAAGGAACTAAGCCGTGTGGCTAACACAGACAAGAATTATGGGTTAATGTAAAATGTAAGAGAGTTGGTTAATAAGAAAGCCTGAACTTCTAAGCCAACCAGTTTATAATTAATGTAGGCCTCTGTGTGTTTCTTTGGGACTGAACAGCTGCGGGACTGGGTTGGGCAGAAACCTTTGTCAACAAGCAAGCATGACAATTTTGAGTTTTTGAAGGGTGGTGGTAGAAGATTTCTTTCCCCCGTAAGAAGAGCTAGAACGGGTATTTTATGTGGATACCCCTGTTTTCCTACTATTGAAGGAATGGAATAGGAGCTAGCTGATGCTTCAAATATATTGGCCGTTTCCAGGATTGCCAGGAAGGGACCCAGTATGGGAGGAGGGGCATGTGTGCCAAGAAGCCTTCATTCAGTGAAATGTTACAGGAGTTTTATGGTGGCCTGGGAAGAGTGGATTCTCTGTCACTGTTTTTATTGTGGTCAGAATTCCTGGTGTTTCCCTTGTGAAATCAATCATATTAACTGATGGTGTGTACCACGAAGGGAATATTGATGATATGTTGAAGGAACACTACTTGGATTTGGCAAATGCAGGTTCTGCAAGAGAATGCCAGAGGCTAATGTTTATTTATTTAGTTTTCATAGTCCAAATATCTGGAATAGACTCAGGAATAGGGGGAAAGGGAGGTATGGAGAAGGGAGGAAGGAGAACAGAGACATTCACTGGTCTTATTGGGACATAGATCTGTAGATCAATGCGCAATTCCTGCTTTATCTTTTATCTTAGGTCCTATGCCAAGATATAGTCATCATGAGGGCAGGAGGCAGGTGCACGGGCATCAGTCTCAGCTCAGACCACAGCAGCTGTGTCTGGATTTGCCCTCCCCACTCTCTTTCTTGCACTTTTCCAGATGTCCATTTTTGAAGTTGGTATGGTCTTCCTTTCTTTATATTGGCATTTTTTTTAATCAAACATAGATTCATGTACTTATTTCTCTAAAGACTATTGTATCAGATAATATACTTCACACTTTATATAAATGTATACAAGAGGATATTGGCTTCGTAAAAAAAAACACATATATCTAGTGGTATTTTCTTTCAATCCATTGCTACAATGTTCACTGTAATAGACTTTATCCTACCTAGTGAGTTGTTTGGTTTGCTAACATTAGATGTAATGTTTCTACTCCTGAGAGCGGTCCAGTGCCAAAACTGCACTTTTCTGCTCTCGTTTTAAGACTTTGTTCTCCTTCTAAAAAGAATTGTAGAGTGCCCCCTGATTTTGGGGAAAGTTCTGCAAAAGTTTGGATACAAAAGCAGTTGTGTATTTCTTAAAGGCCTGCAGAATCTGACTGATCCAGGTCTGGTCCTGGGGCTATAGCATGGTTTTACAGAAAGTCTTTTCTTCCTTATACAACTTTCTTTCTTTAGTGGTTGTATGTTCATTTAGGGTTGCTGTTGTTTCTTGAATCCCTTTGGTTCTTATACAATGTTATTATCCTTACGGCTATGGTCTGAGTGTGTGCTCTCTGCTAAATTATTGACACTCATACCCAACACAATAGTATTAAGAGATTGGGAGTTTGGAAAATATTTAATGCAGGGGACTGAGGAACATGTTTGCCTCTCCTGCCATGTCAGGTCTGAGCAGCAGGGAGTGCCTTAGTTAGGGTTGCTATTGCTATGATGAAACACCACAATCAAAAACAAGTTGGGAAGGAAAGGATTTATTAGAATTACACTTCTAGATCATAGTCCATCATTGAAGGAAGTCAAGACAGGAATTCAAGCAGGGCAGGAACCTACAGGCAGACACTGATGCAGAGGCCATGGGAGGGTACTGTTTGCTGGCTTGCTCTCCATGCCTTGATCAACTTGCTTTCTTATAAAATACAGGACCACCAGTCCAGGGATAACCCCCACCCACAGTGAGCTGGGCCCTTCCCTACAGACTTGCATAGATTTTGTGGAGGTATTTTCTCTTTTGAGGCTCCCTCCTCTCAGATGACTTCAGCTTGTGTCAAGTTGTCATGAACTAGCCAACACAGCGATCCCTCAGAGATACACTAAGACATTGTTTCAGCTCTTTGGTGTCTTTTTCATCATTTCTAAAGTTCCTTATCCTGTACAACCCTTTCTGCTTCTCTCTTGGCAAAGATTTATCTATTCAAAGAATGTGTGTCTGAATTCATTGACACTATTTTTTTCTTCCCATCACTTCCTCCTTTATATTTTCTTCTCTCTCTCACACACACACTCTCGCTGGTTTACATTAAAGTTTAGAAATATTTTTGCATAGAAGTCTATTGTTAGTTTAAAAATGTATGAAATATTTTCCCCTGAATCCTTATTTTTTCCCACATTAGGGTTTGAGAGTGTGGTCTATATATTGGTAGGTTGTTTTTGTTGTTGTTGTTGTTGCTTTGGTGTGTGTGTGTGTGAGTGTGTGTGTGTGTGTGTGTGTAGATCTTTAATTGTCTTCAAGTTTGGAATTACTTGTGCGCACCTAAAAAGAACAGTATCTTCTATGTGATGCATACCCACTAAATTAAGCCTGTTGATTCTCTGTTTGATTTTTTGATATCTGTGTTCAGTTTTTATACAAACTACTCTGGGAACATTAGAATCATTTTCTTTAAATTTATTTATTTGTTTATAAAAATTTCCACTTCCTCCCCTCCTCCCCATATCCTCCCATTCCCCCCACTTCCTCTCCTCCTCCCCCCTACTCCCTCTCATCCTCCCTCTCCAGTCCTAAGAGCAGTCAGGGTTTCCTGCCCTGTGGGAAGTTCAAGTTCCTCCCCTCTCCCTCCAGGACTAGGAAGGTGAGCATCCAAACAGAATAGGATCCCAAAAAGCCAGTATATGCAGACAAAACAAGACCCAGTGCCATTGTCAATGGTTTCTCAGTCAGCCCCCCTGTCAGCCACATTCAGAGACTCCGGTTTGATCACATGCTCGTTCAGTCCCAGTCCAGCTGGCCTTGGTGAGCTCTCATTAGATCAGTCCCCTTGTATCAGAGGGTGAACGCACCCCTCGTGGTCCTGATTTCCTTTTTCATGTTCTCCCTCCTTCTGCTCCTCATTTGGACCTTGGGGGCTCAGTCCAGTGCTCCAATGTGAGTCTCCTCTCTATCTCCATCCATCGTCGGATGAAGGTTCCCTCTGGTTCTGCCTTCCTTGCTCACGACCTCCCTCCCTCTGCTTCTCATCTGGACCTAGGGAGTTAAGTCCAGTGTTCCAATATGTGTCTCTGTCTCTATCTTCATCCTTCGCCATATGAAGGTTCTGTGGTGACATGCAAAATACTCATCAGTATGGTTATGGGCCAAGGCTAGTTCAGGCACCCTCTTCTCTGCTGCCCAGGGAACAATCTGGGGACCTCTCCTTGGGTCTGGGAACCCCTCCAGAATCAAGTCTCTTGCAAATCCTAAAATGGCTCCCTTAGTTGAGATATAAACTTCCCTGCTCCCATAACCATCCTTCCTCCCTCCCCCCATTCCATTCCCCCAGCCATCCCCAATCCTCCCCCTCTCTCCTCTCCCTAACCATCTCCCCTCACTTCCACTCCCCCAACCCCTGTGCACCCAAGTTTGCCAGCTTTTTGTTTCATTGATTCTTTGATTGTTTTCCGTGTTTCTATTTTGTTGATTTCAGCCCTCAGTGTGATAATTTCCAGTCTTCTACTCCTCCTGGGTGAATCAGCTTCTTTTTTTTCTAGAGCTTTCAAGTGTGCTGTTAAGTCTCTAATGTGTGCTTTCTCCGTTTTCTTTAATTGGGCACTTAGTGCTATGAACTTTCCTCTTAGCACTGCTTTCATAGTGTCCCATAAGTTTGAGTATGTTGTGTCTTTATTTTCATTAAATTCAAGGAAGACTTTAATTTCTTTCTTTCTTTCTTCCTTGACCCAGGGGTGATTTAGTAGTTGACTGTTCAACTTCCATGAATTTGTTGGCTTCCTGGGGGTAGCATTGTTGTTGAATTCTAACTTTAATCCATGGTGGTCTGACAAGACACAGGTGGTTACTAATATTTTTTTGTATCTGTGGAAGTTTGCTTTGTTACCGAGTATGTGGTCAATTTTCGAGAAGGTTCCATGAGCTGCAGAGAAGAAGGTATATTCTTTCCTATTTGGGTGGAATGTTCTATAGATATCTGTTAAGTCCATTTGATTCATTACCTCTATTAATTCTCTTATTTCTCTGTTGGATTTCTCTCTGATTGACCTGTCCATTGGTGAGAGAGCTGTGTTGAAGTCTCCTACTATTAGTGTGTGTGGTTTGATGACTGCCTTGAGTTCTAAAAGTTTTTCTTTTATATAAGTTGGTGTTTTTATATTAGGGGCATAGATATTCAGGATTGAGACTTCCTCCTGATGAATTGTTCCTGTTATGAGTAAAAAATGTCCGTCTCCATCTCTTCTGATTGATTTAAGTTTGAAGTCAATTTTGTTGGAAATTAGAATGGCCACACCCACTTGCTTCTTAGGTCCGTTTGCTTGGAAAACCTTTTCCCAACCCTTTACTCTGAGTAGATGTCTGTCTTTATGGTTGAGGTGTGTTTCTTGTAAACAGCAGAATGTTGGATCCTATTTTTGTATCCAATCTCTTAGTCTGTGCCTTTTTATAGGTGAGTTGAGTCCATTAATATTAAGTGATATTAATGACCAGTGGTTGTTGACTCCGGTTATTATTTTTTTATTTTTTTGTGTGTAGTAGAGTTTGTGTGTTTCCCTTCTTTGAGTTGTGGTTGTGAAGGGTTGCTAGATGTCTGAGTTATTGTAGGCAGTGTTGGCTTCCTTGGGTTGTGATTTTCTTTCTATTACTTTTTGTAAGGCTGTATTTGTGGCTACGAATTGTTTAAATTTGTTTTTATCCTGGAATATTTTATTTTCTCCATTGATAGTGAACGATAGCTTGGCTGGGTATAGTAGTCTGGGTTTGCATCCATGGTCTGGATGCAGTTTCTGCAGTACATCTATCCAGGACCTTCTGGCTTTCATGGTTTCCATAGAGAAGTCCAGTGTAAGTCTGATAGGTTTACCTTTATAAGTTACTTGACCTTTTTCCTTTGCAGCTCTTAATATTCTTTTTTTTAATCTGAACATTTTGTGTTTTGATTATTATATGGCAAGGGGATGGGTTTTTTTGATCAAGTCTATTCGGTGTTCTGTATGCTTCTTGGACCTTCATAGGAATATCGTTCTTTAGGTTGGGAAAGTTTTCTTCTATAATTTTGTTGAATATATTTTCTGGGCCTTTGATCTGCAATTCTTCTCCTTCTTCAATCCCTATTATTCTTAGATTTGGTTTTTTTTATTGTGTCCCAGATTTCTTGAATGTTTTGTGATGAGAATTTGTTGGATTTGCCGTTTTCTTTGATCAGAGCGTTTATTTTCTCTATGGTGTCTTCAGACTCTGAGATTCGTTCTTCTATCTCTTGTATTCTATTGGTTATGCTTGATTCTGTAGTCTCTGTTCGTTTACCTAGATTTTCCATAGCCAACCGGCCCTTGGTTTGTGTTTTCTTCATTGCCTCCATTTCAGTTTTCAGTCCTTGAACTGTTTCCATTACCTGTTTGATTGTTTTTTCTTGGTTTCCCAGGGTATCAGTCACGGATTTACTCATTTCTTCAAACTTTTTGTTATACGTCTTATCCATTTCTTTACTCATTTCTTCAAACTTTTTGTTATACTTCTCATCCAATTTTTAAATTCATATCCTGTTTAAGGGACTCTATTGCTTTCATAATGGCACTTTTTCCCACTTCTTCTGGATTAAGGTGTTCAAGTACTTCTACTGTAGGGTCGTTGGGGTCTGGTGTTTTCATGTTGTGTTTTTCAGATTGTTGGAGGAGTTCTTGCCTTTGCATCTACCCATCTCTTCCTTCAAATGCTCTCTATTGGATCTTCTGATATCGGGTTCGGTTCCCTTGTTGGGCAGGGACTTCACTGACAGAAGGCCTACCTTTCCTCAGGCAGGCTATTGAAACCCAGGAACTGCCTCCTGCCGGGTTGTGCTACCCGCCCAGGCCCAGCACGCAAGGGAGCTGAGCTGGGGAAATTTTATGGCCCCAGGGGGAAGGCACATTAGAATCTTTCATCATAGCTATAATTGGTCTTTTTCTCTCTGCAGTCTGTGCTTTATATATTTTGAAATTATTTTGTTAAGTAAAGGCATCCAAGTGTCTCTAGGGGCTGGCACAGAAGCAGATCATAGGTGTTTGGGAAATGTCAGCGAGAGAGAAAAAGCCGAGAAGAGGTGGGTGAGTCAAACATCAACACAAAGCACCAGGTACGTTGGCCAAGTCCAGCAGAGACAGACTCACCTCAGGGGCCGCGTGCTGGAATGAAGAGTGGCTATGTAATATGAGGACACCAGCCAAAGCCAGATGCTGTAACTCGTGGCTTCTAGCTGTCGCCACACCTGGATGCTTATTTAGGAATGGCTAGACTTGAAGTTGCCACCAGACACTGTCCTGGCAGGAAATAATTTTCTTCATGGACTAAAGCAGAATCAAGGTGACTTCTAACAGTTCATTCATTCCCACACAAATTTTTATGTCGCAAAGATACTTTTGACTGTTGTGTGATTCCTTTTGAAATTCCACGATCACATTTTACTTTGCCTTTTCGTGCTTTGTGGTCTATGAGAATGAGTTACTGTGGGTGTGTCACTTAACGCTTACTGTTTGCAAAGAACTTTGTGAGTTCGGTTTGCTCAGCTTTCTTCTCTGAGAGTTTGAGCACGGAGCAGACATACTCCTATTGTAGCTCTTAGTTCATCTGGAGGTGAAAATCTTCATATCTTAAATAAAACACTCAGCTTGTAGAGTCAGGGTTGGCTCTGCCTCTCTTTGTTGGTGCTTTTAAGGCTCTTTGCCAAGTCTGAAGTCCCAGATTTAGACATCACGGAGGACAGCTAAGGGTACAGGTGCTATGAACAGCACAGAGGACAGCTAAGGGTGCAGGTGCTGCCAACACCATGGAGGAACACTAAGGGTACGGGTGCCATTTCATTGGATGTGATGAAGAACACTTTTCTGATAGCTCGTGTCTCTCAGTTGTGCTATAACAATTTCCCTTGGTGGATGGAGACCAAGCCTGTCTCACTCACATTTAAGGAAACTCAGCTTCCCTTCTCTTTTCTTTCTACCCTCTTCTCGTTTCTGTTTTTAAGACATAATCTATCAGCAGTCATAAAAAGGGATTTACTATTAGAATTGCCCTTCAACCCTGACACAACAGCTCTCTTAAACAGAAAGCACACATAAGCCCTCTACTCTCACCTCTTTATGACTTCCAGCTCTGCCCATGTGGAGTGAGGAAAGCCAAATTTATGGTGAGGTTTATTTTAGAGCATTAGGCATTTACCCAGATGATTCAAGATTGCACTTTTCCCTGACTCCATGCAAACATTTATCGTTTTTATTTAGGTTATGCAAATGAAGCAGATTCCTAGAGGAGTGTGCCAAATACACCATATAACTGCATTTTTCAGTTTCCTAGTTTGGAGGTGGTATGTAGATGGCGTGAAATCTTCAGTTTCTAAAACCCTTACAACTAATTTTAAAAACCCGGGTGGAAGTCTGCTCTCCTCTTTGGTTTTTCCCACCATTTAGTTGATTAGACTGATGTCTAAACTCTACCCTGCCAGTTATTTTCCCCTCTGTGTGTGTCTGCTCTTTCCTAAAATTCAGAGCATAAAAACAGAATAACCCAAACAATAGCCTGAGAGCTATTTTTTTCACCAGGGGAACAAAAAGCGGAAGTCCAATGATAAAGTAACGTCAGATATTCGTAAGTGTGAGGCCAAGAAACCATCAATAGTCAAAGACTTCTTTTCACTTTCCTAAATTTCCTCCTCCCTTCAGCCCTGATTAGACCTGGTAAGAACATTGTAGTGGTTTGAATGAGATGTCCCCCATAGTTGCAGGCATTTGAGTGCTTGGTTGCCCAGTTGGTGGCACTGGGTATAGGCAGACTTAGGAGGTGTGATCTTGCTGAAGGAAATAGGTCACTGAGGGAAGGCCTCAAGGTTTTAAAGTCTGGCACCATTCTGCTTCCTTCTTGTTGTTTAAGATGTGAGTTCTCAGCTTGCTGATTCAATTCCTATGTTTGCCTGCTGCCACACTACCCCTCCCTCATACTGATGGACCAATATTCTTTTAGAACCATAGCACCAAATAAATTCTTACTTCCATAGTTGCCTTGGCCATCATGTTTTATGACAGCAATAGAAAGTAACTAGGAAAAACACTTAACATCAGATCCCCTCTCCTACAACCGTCATATAAGTTACTATAAAATACGCACTGCAGGTATAGGCAGTCTGCTGCGTAACAGATTTCCGGAGCTTAAGCAAGATTGTCATTCTGTATTCTCACACATAGCCTCCATTTCATCTGCTCTAGCTCTTGGCAAGCACGGCTCTGCATTCTGCTTCTGTTAGTTTGACTGCTTTAGATTCCACATGTAAGTGAGATTGTGCAATGTTTGTCTTTTGGTGTTTGACTTAATGTCACTTAGTTTAGCATTCTCCAAGTCCATCCATGTCATGCCAGAGTCTTTAATCCATCCATCCCCATCCATCCACCCGTCCATCCATCTGTCCACCTGTCTGTCCGTCCATCTGTCCATCTGTCTGTCCATTCGTCTGTCTGTCCATTCATTCGTCTGTCTGTCTGTCTGTCTGTCCGTCCGTCCATCCATCCATCCATGCACACTGAGGTTGTATATAAAGTTTGGCTGTTGTGGATAATGCTGAAGTGAGCAAGGTGCTGCTAGTCACCTTAAGACCTTAATACCCCAATTTCAATTCCTGTAGATAAAAATCTAGAAGAGGGTTTGCTGGATCACTTTTTCAATTTTTTGAAGATTTCCATACTATCTTGTATAATGGATAAACCAATTTACACTCTCATCAACAGCACCCATTCTGTAGTTCCTTGACAACATTTACCATCATATTTTTAAAAACATAATATCCATCCTAATTAGTGGAAAATGACACACCATAGAATTATTTGTGATTTCCTAATGACTTGTGATATTGGATACTTTCTCCACTCCTGTTGGACACGTACATGTCCTCTTTTGAGAAATGTCTATTCTCTCGTCCCATTTTCAGATCAAGGGCTTCTCCTCCCTGCATTACATCGTTGCATAGGACCTTTAGATATTAGCCCCTTATCAGATATACGGTTTGCATAAATTGTCAGTTTTGTTGATGGCTTCCTTTGCTGTGCAGAGCTTTTGAACTTGGTGAAGTCTCATTTGTTTATTTTTACATTTGCCACCTGTGTGTTGATGTCATGTGGAAAACAAATCATTTTGAAGAGCAGTGTCAAGAGCGTTCCTTCTGTTTCCTCCTCAGAGATTTCCAGACCCAGGACTTCTGGGTTGATTTTTGCATTTTGTGTTAGCTTTTGTGTGTAGTGTGCTGCATCAGGCCTGAGCCATTCTTCTGCATTCCTGCCGTGCACTTTTCTAGCATCCTCTATTGACCTCTGTTCTTTCCCCAGTGTATCCTCAAGGTGTTCTTACACAAAAGCAATTGGCTAGAAATGTGTGGGTCTATGATCTCTCTGTTCTGTTCCATTGGTCTCTGTGTCTGTCTCCACATTCCTATACTGCTTAAATCTATACACTTCAGTCACACAGCATGACCAGAATGTGTGGAAGTTTTAGCTTTGTCCTTGCTCCGGGTGTTCAGCCTGTTTGGAGGTACCTCAGTTAGGGTTTCTGTTGCTGTGAAGAGACACCATGGCCACGGTAATTCTTATGAGGAAAACATTTCATTGGGATGACTGGCTTACAGTTTCAGAGGTTCAGTCCATTGTCACCATGGTGGGGAGCATGGTGGCATGAAGGCAGACACGGTGCTGGTTAAATCTTGATCAGAGGGTATCAGGAAGTGAGCTGTGACAATGAGCAAAGTTTAAGTAATGGAGACCTGAAAGCCCGCCCCAACAGTGACCCTCTTCCTTTAGCAAGGCCACACCTCCCGACCGTGCCACTCCCTGTGAGCATAGGGGGCCACTTACATTAATACTATCACAGGAGCTTATTCTGGTTTCACATGAATTTTGCAATTGTTTTCCTATTTCTGTGAAAACTGTTGCCGGAATTTTGATGAGGATTGCAGGAAAGTTTGCATGGCTTGTGTCACATGACACTTATCAACACACATTCATCCAGTCCATGAACAGCAGATACGTTTGTGTTTCTTCACATCTTCTCTGATGTCCCTTTATCCATGCTTTAAAGTTTTCAGTGTAAAGATCTTTCATTAAATATCTGGCTAAATCTACTCGTAAGTGTCTTTTCTCCTTCGTGGGCATTAACAATGGGTTGCTTTCTCTTTCTTCTCAGACTGTTGCTCGTTACTGTACAGAAACACCACTTGGTTTTTGCATGCTGGTTTTGTATCTGAAACTTTACTGAGTCCGTGTGTTTGTTCTAAAGCTGTTCTGTCGAGCCTAGAAAGTTTGCAGTGTAAGATCATGTCATCTGCAGACATAGACACATTTTCTTCTCTTCAGTTGGGATAGATTTTCTTGCCTGATTGCCTTGGCTAGGCCCTTTAGCACTACAGCTAACGGAAGTGACAATGGTGGATACATTCATCTTGTTTCTGGCCTTAGAGCAAAAGCATTCGGTTTTCCATCGTTAGTCGAATAATTGTAACATAGATGGCCTTTTTCATGTTGGATACATTCCAATTCTGTGCCGGTTTGCTCATGTGGATAAGCAGGACTGTGTACTTGTAAAACAACTGGATGAGCACAAAAATTAATCTTTACAACTTGAAGTTAATTATTTTACTACCTAAGCCACTCTAGAGTATAGTGTAAGACATAAAATAGAGGTGTTCTGATGATTTTTGAGTCACACTTAAGTTCAAGACAGGTTCTCAAGGAGTCAGTCCAAGCTGGCCTCAAACTCTACATGGTAGATGATCTTGAACTTCTGATCCTCCTGCCTCCACCTCCCAATAACTGTATTGGGAACCAAATCCAGCATCTCCTGCAGGCTGGGCAGGTACGCTAGCAACTGAGCTTCTCCTAGCTTCTACTGCTTGCTTGTGACTTTCCATACATAGTGGCTGACTCCCTGCAATAGTAGGCTCTGAAGAAGCAGCCATGGCTTTTCTTGGCTATTCTTTAACACTTGCTGAAAGCCAAGACTGGTCTGCTCAGGGAACTGTTGCGAGGTAGACCTTTGTCTTTAAGGAAATGTCATCATTTCTTTATGTGAAGGGCAGGCTACTTTTCTAGAAGATGAAGCCCATCGCCTACTTAACTCAAATTCTGAGTGCCCAGTCCAATCAGTGTCTTCACAAAGAGTTTGAAAGAAGAAAGAGTCCTCAGTCCCAAGGATTAGGCCCTTCTTTTTCTAATACAGAACCATGGAAGCCCAGTGTGACCACTTTGTTTTTATAGCATGAAGTATCACCCAAGATTCCAACTTCTGTGCAGCCAAACTGGAGCTGAATCCCACCTGAGATGGATACTTAGCTAGGCTGAGGGATTTCACAGCATCTTCAGAGAACTACTTTTAATAAAAAAATATTTTTGCAGAACCTTTTCTTCTTAAACAGTTCCTGATAATCTAAACTCTATTTGAGGAAAACTAAAGTTTAAAATATATTTGTTCCTCTAGGTAAATGGAAGCGCACTGTGTAGACTGTCAAGAAAGCGGTGGCTGAGTTGGACTGTTTTCCTTGTTAGTCCTGTTTCCCAGGAAGGTGCCTGGAGTGCCATGGGAGCCATCCTCAAGGGATAGAGTCTCCCTGGCGCTTTCAGCACTGCTGAACCAACACGGACCCTGAACCAAAGGCTCTGTGCGGCTCAGTGTGGGCCAGCTCTGCTCTATTCTCCTTCCCGGTGAGCAGAAACAGCCAACTGTTGTTAGGGACCCAGCCCACCACCATTGGCATATATATAGACCTTGTGGGCACTCTCTCCAAACACTGAAACAATTTTAATTTGTAATAAACTTTCTCAGTGTGTGGGAGTAGAGCTCAAAGGTGAGCAACTCGTTCTCAGGAATTGCACATTGACTTCGTCACCGGAAAGACATTACTTATTGTACTGTGTCTTTTAGAAGTTGCAGTTTGACTTAAGCCCCGCGGATGCAGGGGCTGCTTCTCCCTTTTATTTTCACCCCCTGCGCCCGGCATGAGGGTACGCGTTAGAAGTTTGCTCCAATGTGTATGGTGTGGCCGTGGGGTGTAGAGTCTTCACTGGCACCACTGAGAGGCGGAGAGCAAAGGGCCTGCTCTGTAACAGCTAGGAATGTGAACACACTCTGGAAGCCTCCCTTGGAGAGAGAAGCTGTTTGGACTGCGCATGCGTCAGCGGTAGCTGTTTTCCCACCGCCCTCTGTCCGTTGCTCCGTTGTCATAGTAATCATTTATCAGCAAAATAAATGACCACCTGAGCTCTCAGACACACATAGAGGATCTTAGAAAATAAGCAACACAAGAATACTTTTCCAGAAGAAAATGATCTCCTAAAGACTCCTCTGTAACAGGGATAACTCATTCTGGCCCCCAAAGATGGTTGAGCAATGATTTCTGAGGAACAACATCAAGGCACCTACTTAATTTTATAAAAAGCACACCATTAGCCATGACCCTGAGAGTAATCATCCTTGAGAAGGGGAGGGTGGCGACAGCTGCATGTTTTTGGTAAAGCTGAAGAATTAAGTCCAATCACCTGCCTCCATTCATAGGCAGCGCTACAAAGGGGCAAAGGCGACCTGTGTGGGATACTCACACTTGCTTCTCAGAGGCCGTGTCAGCACCAGAACTCAGACCCCAACTTCCCAAATGATTGCCATTGAAGATGCTGCCGTGTTTCTTGTTTCTTGCTAGGAGTGAGGTAAGGTGTACCTGCTGCCCTCCCTTAGGAGAACCTTTGCGGAGGCAGAAAGTTCTGCTCTTTGGGGATGAGGCTCCAGGCAATCTTGGGTTAAGTAACGATTGCTTCATTTAGAGAAGTGACCCTAGACTGTCTGGTGGGTGGGACTGAGGAAACCCTGCAAATGAGCTCAGACCCCTGCCTCAGCATACACCCTGAGGGGAGGGGATGTTTGTTCTACAATGCCATTGTGCCTGTTCGGTGACTACGTAGACAATGGCCACCTTGTTTGTGGTGGCCAGTCTTCTTATCCTGCAGTAGCCCAGCACCGGAGGCCGTGTTACCTCGACACCATCATTTTGTATTCTTCCTGTTGTCACCACCCAGTTCCCCCATCCCCCTTCTAGCAGTGTGAGTGTAGGGGGAGAAGGGATTGTAAATGGATTTATGCGGTGGGGGCGTGGCCATGGCATGTCACTCAGCATACATCTCATCTCCTATTGGGCCCTCCTAGACCACAGGGGTCATCTCCCAGACTCCCTGTCAGGACGTGGCTGTGACTTTGATGCACACATATTTTAAAGGTAGAAGGGTATTGCTTCTATGGTCCCAGGAGAGCCCTGAGATTGGTTCTTCAGCTCTCTCTACTCTGGATGCTGTTTGTAGACCAGAATAAGCTGGTGTTTTTTCATAGGTGTTCTTCTCAGCAGTGGAAACCTGCCCCCTACAGCTTATTAATGGGGCTGAGTCAGACTTTCTGGGTTAGGTATTACCCAGGACTGCCCTTCCTGGTTAATATGGCCTTGGCTTTAGACAATTATTTGCCAGAGCACCGACATGTTTCTTTTGCCTCCCGAATTCCAAGCAACTGTGTCGGAGTTTCCTGCTGTACTCTGGGAAACAGTAAACAATTAGAAATCGATGGTTATGTTTAAAGAGATGAGGAATGTGTTCAGAAAAGTGGTGAGCCTACCAACTTACCTATCAAGGCCCTGGCCTTGGGATTTCTTGGTCTGTTGTCAATGAACTTTCACTTCCGGTGTCTCGGAAAGCTCTAGATGTAGAGAACATAAAGTGAATACCAATAGCCATGGCACTAGAGCGTTTTATTCTATGACTTTTGAAACACGATCCCTTATATTGGAGGGAAGGGAGAGTGTTCCAAAAAAAGAGACCTGTGATGTGCTGAGTATCCCCAGGCGAACTAATACACAGCGGCATCTGGCGTGCACCAGCCCAGTGGAGAGCACCAGCCCCCTGTCTGCTGCTGGCTTCCTCCACCAGCCTGCCAGGAGCAGGCTGCGCTAGTTCCTGCAGTTGCTTCCTCTTTTTAAAAACTTTGAATCGAAAGAGAGTAATTTTGTGTGTGTGTGTTTGATATCATGGACTTTGAAGTCACCCGTTTCTTTGCTAAGGCAGGTGGCATTAACAGGCTGGGAACTGGGAGCGGGGAGAGAGGATTCTAGCCAAAGTGATTCTGTGCGACATCTGGTAGGGCCGAGGCTGCTTGGGTTACAGCTTTATTCCATAAAACAAGGATGTGAAAGTGCGGAAAAGGACGGCAGGGCGCACGGAGGTGGCGCGGGGGCTGGTGGAGCGCCGTGTGTGCCCAGACAGAGCAGAAGACCCGAGTACTTCTGTGCCTCCGTTCACACTTCCGTTTTCTCTGTTCTCACTACTAATTCCTGTTAAGCAGTCCTCGTGGAGGCTGGCTGTGCGGAGGAACAGACCCTGGACGAAGCACTGTTTTTCCACCAGATACCTCTTCAGCCCGCGTGGCTAAGACTTTCCTGGATGTCGTATGCACTGTTGGGCTTCGGGAGGTGGAAGGATTTGTGTGCAGCCGCGTGCTTCACAGCCCTGCATGTGATGAACTTTAAAGCCTTTACTGAAAGTGAACTTTGAAGGAAGAGCTGTTTCCCACTAGCTGGACCAGCGGCTAGCCTGAGCCTCTCACTGGCCAGTCCTCCTGGAAACTGGCACAATACTAACCTAGGCTAGTGAAGCAAGACTTCCGCCTTCAGGATGGGAGTTTCTAGTTTTCCTCCATGGCCATACATGACTTTAACAATAATTCTTTAATTTTTTTTTAAAGAGTCTCTTTCTGTGCGACTTGCTGAAGCATTATTTGGATTATTATAGTAAATTCCTTGGTTAGTTGGTCAGGCATTTCCCCCTCTGTATTATATTAAAAATGAGATTGCACTTAAATTGCCTTAGCTTAAAGGGTCTTTTTGTGGAACTGAACCCTTTCTCAGCTGGATCCTGTCTAAGGAGGGCGTGTCAATACTGTTGATGGAAATTAGCATTCAAGAAGATTTTTCTTTGTGTTGCAGTAATTGGATTCATTTTTTTTTTCCCGAGCTCGTAAAGGGCTGACTGAGTGGGCATCAACCTTAGGGCCATGTGTGCATAGGTAAGGCCTTTTCCACTGAGCCTCTCTTTAGACAAGATTCAGTAGTTTGCTTTGGAGTCTCTGAGAACGCCTTGCGAGATGTGTGGGACCCACGAGGGAGCAGGACTTCAGAGTGGGCTGCAGTTTCCAGAGTCTTTGGTGGATTCTCTAGTGAATGGGAACTGAGCTAGGGAAAAGAAGAACATTGTTTAGATGACTTTCCATGCATATGCATGGAGACATGACGTCAGAGAGAGAGGGAGAAACCATAGAGAAATCACTCAATTCAAATCAAGGTCCCAGGAGCTGGGCCAAATGAAAACCAAGTAACAAAGTGCAACGAAGGGTTAATAATGAAGCAAGGCAGAGCTGAAAGTTACTAATGAAGCCAGGGCAAGTTCAACTCTTCAACTCGGGCTTAGCGCTGGCTGCTAATCTTTGAAAGCGATCTATTTTCAGTAATTACATACGTGTGTAGAATAGGCCGCGACCATGTTCACTGTTGCTCCTCCTTCCCCTCCCCCCACTCTTGGCTGCTCCCTTCCCCTTCTCAGCTAATCTCCCTCTTTCCCTGGTGTGGAAATACAGGAAATGTGTACAGGGCTTGCGCCGTAGCTACGGTTGCTGTGTTTCTGATTGCCACAGCTATGCCATGCCCAGAAGACAGCGTCACGTCGTTCCTCTGCCATTCACAAGCTTCCTGCCCTCTCTTTATGATGTTCCCCGTGCCTTGGGAGAGATGACCCAGACGTCTTGTTTAGGGTTAAGCAGACTCAATAGTCATTTATTCCAGCATTTTGACCATCTCATGACTGATCAAAGGTTCAGGTTCTTTTCCCTGTCCATCTTCTCTTGGTGGCCCATGGTCTTCAGATTGCTCCCAGCTCTGTGCTCACTGTGTCTTCCTGGCTTTGAGCAGCCAGCTAGGTGCTGCTCAGACTCACCCTCCCTGGCTCTGGGAAGTGTGTGTGAGCTCCAGAAATTGTCTTGGCTTCCTTGCTTCCAGGGAAAAGTCAGTAAGGCTGTGAGGTTGGGAAGAAAGACACTGAGGGTGACAGGAAGGTTAGGTGGCTTGGGCCCGTGAGGATGAGATCCTCGGATACTGAGGGTGACGGGAGTTTGGTGGTTTGGGCCCATGAAGACGAGATCCACAGCCTCCTCCATTCACTTCCTCAGAGCCAGCAACTAAAACCACTGTAGGATTTTTCATAAGCAGAAAAAGGCCTGACTGGAAGACCAGGTCCTCTGCTATCCAGATTCCTATCTGTCACCAAGTGTCCTCTACATCATTTCCCGAGGGATTTTCTTCTGCCTCATGTACCCAGTGTCTCCCTGTCTTAATTTGTTAATTCCTCAGTGGTCTAATCTTACATGATGGACCATCCTCTCTCCTGGGCACCCTGCCTTGTACCCACTTCAGCTCCTGCTCCCTAGGACTAGAGCTGAACAGTCTTCACTTCCTCAGGCAAGCCGCAAGAAGGAAGTCCCTTCTCACAAGGCAGCCTCAGTGTCTTCTGCCACCCCCTCAGCTTCATCTCTGAGCCTCTGTCCCCTTGTGCACATTATGAATTCTGCATTGCTTGTTTTCCTGGTTTTGCCCCCCACCCACTATTCTATAGTTGTCTTTCACCTACCACATATTGTCCCAACTTGTCACTAGCGGTAGTTACTGTGTGTCTCTGTCTCATATTTGCCTTCTGTCCTTGTCTCTCACTCCTACTTTGCTGCATTATATTGACAATAGTTAATGCCACCTCAAGTATCATAATACCCCTCTGAGTATAGGTGAAGAGAGAATGAAGCAAGAGAAAGAAGTCTCATTTCTAAATTATGTACCTATGGACTTGGTATTAGTTACTTCTGTGAACCAATACCTGACTAGAAACAATTTAAAGGAAGGAAAAGTTTATTTGGGTCCATCACTTGGGGGTGCAGTCCTACTTGGTAGGAGAGAGCATGAAGGCAGGAACATGAAGTCACTGGTCACACTGTGTGCAGTCTGGAATCAGAGGGAGTGCGAAGCCGCTGGTTACACTGTGTGCAGTCTGGAATCAGAAGAAACATGAAGTCACTGGTCACACTGTGTGCAGTCTGGAATCAGAGGGAACATGAAGCCACTGGTCACACTGTGTGCAGTCTGGAATCAGAGGGAACGCGAAGCCACTGGTCACACTGTGTGCGGTCTGGAATCAGAGGGAGTGCGAAGCCACTGGTCACACTGTGTGCAGTCTGGAATCAGAGGGAGCTGACCGCAGGTGCTCAATTGGCTCTTTCCTTGGCGTTTTATTCATTGAACGTCAGGGAACGGTCCCATCATGTTTGTGGTGGATCCTCCTGGAGTGAACCCTCGATGGGAACAACCTCGATGGGAACACCTTCGAAGACAGGCTCAGGGCTTCTTTTCCTACGAGATTCTAAATCTCACCAAGTTGGCAAGTCCACAAGCAGTAATCTCCACAGGCACTTTGACTTTTTCCCAACTCTCTTCCATGGAGTGACATTTCGCTGTCCCGCACGCGCACACACACACATAGCAGGTGAGGCCACTCTGCCAGTCATTGAATGACTTACAAAGGTTAAAAACTTAAAATCAAAATATTTTGTAAGGAGTATTTTCATGCATGAATCTAATTTATTACTAGAACATTCTCTTGTCAGAGCCGGCTTGACAAGCTCTGTGGGACACAGGGAGCTGGGCTGACACCTCAGAGAGGAGTGACCCTCAAGTCTCCTGCCTCCCACTACTCCATGATCGAGCTAGCTTTCCAGGCCAGAGTCAGGTGTGTGAGTTTCCCACTCAGCCTGAATAAATCAAGTGAGAAAGCGGGTGGAGCTGTGGGTTTCCAACAGCTAGTTTTCCCCTGTGGCTTGCCTGACAAAGCAAGAGTGGATTTCAGTCTTCAGTGTCTGCAGCACGGCGGGGCTGCAGGAACAGGCGAAAGCTGGCGACTTCATTCAGGAGCCGTCAGTCCAGCATCTTAAGGGATTGCTTGGTGAAGTGGATCCAAAAGCAGGACCTGGGGTTCCTGGGTTAAGGCTTTGGCTTGTCTCCAAGTTTCCTATTAATGTGCTGTGTGTCTGGGTCTGTGTTGCAGGCTAGTCCTGGCTTTGCAGGGGATACACACCAGATGAGCTGGAGGAATTTACTCAGACACACGAGGCAATTTAGCAGCTCCAGATTAGTAAGCCATAGCACATGAGCATCTCTTACTGTGGACTAGCCATTCCTGACACAGTGTACCCTTGTCTAGCAGCTCTTGGGACTTATCAAAGCAATGGGATGATATTTGCTCTGTTTACAGCTCTTACTGGTAGTCTGTGTATATTCTCTTGTGTTATCTTAATCCACATATTTTCTTCGAAGAATTTCCCAATGTAATTATTGGCATGAGGTGTAGCCTCTTTGATTAATATCTATGCCTTTTCTTTATCTTTTTTTTTCCTTTCCAAATCTTCCCTTTTAAAAATGTTCACTCTCTTTTTCTGCCCAGATTTTCACTTTAGTCTTGGGATGCACTGGACTCATTGCCAATGTTTCATTAGTGTTTCATCCACGGTGTCTCAGAATTCCTAATTCCCTCACATGACTCAGTCATTTATATGGCTGAATTTATACTTATTTAAACTTTCAAGCCTTTGGTTAAATAAATACATGCTACGAAACACATAAAATTCTTTAGCTTGGATGAAAAGGAATGTTTTAGCAAAGAGTACAGCCCTTATAAACATGTTTATGCACTGTAATAAGTTTAAAATAGATGGTATGTTTAACATCACACATTGTAGAAATTCTCAGTTTAGTTTTTGAAAGGCTGAGTAAATACACAGTCAGAATGCCTATGATTATTCAAAACAGTTCCTATCTACATGTCAGGTGTTTGTGTCAACATCTACAAGTTAGCAGATGACATGCATTAACACGGCCACTAAATCCTTGTCTGTGTATCTGGCATGGTCATGTGAAAGTCACAATCAACTGAATCAAGGAAACACACACATTTTGCTCATAATGAAACCAGAAAAATAGAGGTTTCCAACGATGTGTCTGCCCAGAAGCCTTGGGAACTTTGATTCATATGCAACTAGAATATTTTTTTTAAAAAAATCTGATCCTTAATCCTATGTTTTTGAGCAATAGTATCAGATAAAGCATTTGAATGGCAAAATATTTTTTTAGTAGATGCTGCCCATGAGTCAATTGACAACCCCCTCCTCCAAAATAACTCTGTAAGGAATGCTAGTATTAAAGACAAAAACATGGCAGAAACATTTATCAAGTGACAGACAGCTGGCACCCGTGCCCGCCTGGTAGCCATGAGTTCCTCCCGCATACCTACTGGGTCAAATGCTTTCTGCTCTTTCCTAACTTGTCTGCCTTGGCTTTGGTGGTGGCACATCTGACACTTGTATGTGGATTACTTCCATGGTTCAGTTAACTTCTGTAATACAGCTTTGTCCCAGTCCAGGCAAGAGTATGTTTCCCCAGGCTTGCAATTCAGCTGGCTTGTACTTGTGCCATCTGGTGGAAGGAGGTAGAAATGATGCTGGGCCTTTGGGGGACATGGATGAGTTCCCCTTTTGGAATCTGATCTCCACCATAAAATAATCATTGTTGGCTTGGTAACAAGAGAGTATCCCCTTCACCTTGCTGGTGGTAGCCTAGAGCATCCGTTCCTGGCTATCCTGCCAGCTCATCACAGAACATAACTGGACTGGACAATCAGAAGGACTGCCTAGCAGACCTGAGAGCTGAAGAAAGGTTTCTGATTTTGTCATTGTGTTTTGTGGTTGCTTGTCACACACCATTGTCTTGGCGATACAATGGACACCCTGACATATTAATAGTAGCAACAGCTCAAGTGTATTATGGTTATAAAAATAAACACAACTAGAAGAAAAGTCAACCACAACATTAACCAAAAACATGGGGGCTAGTAGAGAGAGGAATTTTGTTAGGTGACAAGGTGAAGAGAGAAAAACTTTACAGTTAAGGAGAAAGGAAAAGGTAGTAGATGAGAGTCTGGGTAAAATTATACACATGTCGGTTTTCTAAGGGTGACTAAGATGGAGTAGATGAAAAGAAGACTTTCAAACTAAAAATCTGTAATGGGTGGAAAGGACATCGTAGAGACAGGGAATGGACAATGATTCCAATCAACAACTTGAGTTAACTAGTAGTTAGCTAGCACTAAGAACTAGTACAAAACATTTTCTGTATATGTGTATGTAGTGAGGGCTGTGGGCAGGTCTGCTTTTCGTCCTGCCCGGCTCCCACACGGCTAGCTTAGCCCTGGAAATAACAACACACAAATTGTATTCATTTAAACACTGTCTGGCCCATTATCTCTAGAGAGTTAGTTACTGGCTAACTCTCACATCTTTGATTAACCCATCTCTAATAATCTGTATAGCACCACGAGGTGGTGACTTACCAGAAGAGATTCAGCATGTCTGACCTGGTGGCTGGCTCCATGGCATCTGCCTCATTGCCCTCTTCCCAGCATTCTATTCTGTTTACTCCACCTACCTAATTTTCTGTCCTATCAAAGGGCCAAGGCAGTCTCTTTATTAACCAATGAAAATAACACATACACAGAAGGCCCACCTACATCATATGTACACACACACACACACACACACACACACACGGACACAGGACATGCACAAACACGCACACACACACACACACACACTGAACTATAAGCTTATTTATAAGTACATCTTTCATTATTGTAGTTTTATAGCCTGTGAGAAGCAATGAATAAAACCAGTTTTATTTTGGATGATAAAAAGCTGAGGACATTTTTATTTGGAAGATAATGAGTCAAAGGTTCCCTGGTGTCAGGGTGGCTATGAAGTAAGAACTCCATTATTTGCTGAGATTGGAGAGAAAAGAGGGGAGTGAGACATGGAGGGCCCGCAGTTTGAAAAAGCAAGAGCTGAAGACCAAGGCTTTTAGTCAGTAGTGACATCCTTTGTGAACACTTGACCATGGGCTCCAAGTCAGGTAGAAGACTCTGCTAGACCCCTTGACCTTGAGAGATCAGCAGGGAGAAACAAGATGGATGAAAATGGCCTTAAAGTGTTTGTCAAGTAATGTCTTAAAGGATCAAGAACAGCTTCAGTCAAGGTAGGTTGTGAAGTAGATTCATAAAAAGTCCAGATATCATGCTTTAAAAAGATATGTATGACTTGCAAGACAACTGTCTGCGGGTTATTGGTCAGGGACATCCCGGAGGTCTGCCAAACAATGCCTGCTATCCCATTGCTCTTGGCTGCCCACTATAACTATATGTAAGCTCCTATTGCTGAAGGCATCCTATTGCCTCAGGACATATAAAATGAAGCCAAAACTTCCTGCTGGCGAGCTTCCACAGCGCTGGGAAGTGTGTGTGGGTTTCTGGGAGAGAAAAGACGTAAATGTCTTACCTCATGCTGGACTTTGCACACCCCAATACTGACCCGCCAGGCAAAATGTTTCCACTGATAAAAGGGTGGCATGGCTGTCGTGGGGTAGCCAACTGCCTTGTCGTTGTATCCGTGGCCTGTGCCACAGCAAGGAATTCATGCCTGGTACTGTGAAGCCAGCCAAAAGCCTCTGGCCAGGGAGACCATAGGCCTTGTTGTGGAACCAAATTGTCATGCCATGCTGTCTTCTAAATACTTGTGTTTATTCTTATAGGCCTGTGCTTCTCTCAGACTTGCCGAGAGACCCTTCTGTTGTTCAGAGGTCGGCAATTAATGAAAAGACTCATATCTTGTCAAAGTGCTGAGAATGGGTGCCCGTGAAAGCCCTCCCTAAACGAGATACCTATGTCGGCACTTCTCTCCCACCCAAGAAGTAGGGGTCATTGAGAAAGCAGGTGGAATGAATGAATGCAAGCGCTGGAAGATGGGATGAGTGCTTTGAAATGCTTCCTCTTAGACTTGGCACGGCCATGGCACCCATGCATTCACACCGGCTTGTAGTTGCGTACACAAGATCAAGCCCGTCAAAATCTCATTATAGTCCCGGGAAGCCCAGTTGACGGTGGCTTAGGAAGGGAGAGCCACTTTTGGGGTATGTGTGTGTGGCCAGTGTAGATTGCCCATGTTCCAGTGGATGACCCTACACCTTTGTTCACACAGCCAGTACTAACTGAATTCAGTAGGATGTATTTAAAAAAAAAAAAAAAAAGATGTGAAGTTGGAATGGGGAAATGGCGGCCGGGGAGGGGTGTGCTCCAAAGGAGTCAAATGGGAATAATGCTTCCTATACATGCATGCAATTCTCAAATGACTAAATTTGTAAATTACTCTTAAGAAGGCAAAGTGTGACTTGCATGGTTGGTTGACCTCTTTTGTTCTTGCCAGGATTTCAATCTTCTGCTAAAGAAATAATTGCATCCATTTCTACATATCTTTCCACCAGTCTACAAGCTATTTAAAGTCTTGGATTATGTCCTCAGTAACTTGCTCGTGCTTGGCACTCAGAAGATACTTCATCAGTTTTATTGAATGAAAAAGGAAGGTTACATTTCAGTTTAAGAAGCAATGGCCTCAGTACAGGATGTAGGAGATCAAAATAGCAGCATTACATGAAGAACGGACTTTGAGGTGTGTGTGTGTGTGTGTGTGTGTGTGTGTGTGTGAGAGAGAGAGAGAGAGAGAGAGAGAGAGGTGGAAGAAAGGGTGCACTTGGGTAATAATGTTGGTGGGGATAAGTAATTTCAGTAAAAATAAAGCAATAAAAGAGTACACACCCTCATGCAAAACGTTAGCAAATCAAGTTCAAGAAGGTGCTTAAAATTATATTATGACTAAGCATGACTTCCTTTCCTTAAAATGCAGGGATGGTTATCTGTCAGATAAATTCAATGATATCATCAATGTAATTCAAAACATTAAGAAGGTAAAGCTTAACTCTCTGAAAAGAGACAAGAAGGAAAAGATTGAATTCAATATATTCCTGAGTTTTTAAAAAATGGCTTTACAAAGTCTTTTGCTTCCTATGTTAACTGTAGGAAACGACCACACATCTTGTAGCCTGAAATACATAAATGTATTCATTTATAGTGATGGAAGGCGAGACTCCAGAGTCTGATTTTCAGGGGGAGGGTTCTGTTTTCCTGTGGTTAACAGTTAATGCCGATTCTCACAGCTGCTCAGAACGTGGAGACCAAGGGACTGAGAGTGCGCAGCTCTCCAGGGGTCTATGTTAGCACCCGGTCCACCTTGTGGCCCAGAGATCATTGTAAAAGGGGATGGGAAGACAGCTTGGCTCTTCAAGCGGCTGACCGAGGGTGGGGGTGTGGGGGTGTGGGGGTGTGGTGGTGAGGGCTGATTGCCCCGCCCTCAGTTTGTAAAGCTGTGGCCTTCCTCACCTCTCCTTTTCTCTCCTGCTCTAATAACCACACTGAGTTTTCCTATCATCTGCAGTGGCACTAACTCTGCCTGCCTCTTCTTCACTGACTCTGTCGCATCCCTGTTGCCTCTCACACTCACGGGGCCCCGAGGTCAGGATATGGATATCTCCACGGGACCACTTTCAGTTCTTCATAGAAATAGTGGGAATAGAAGCCAAAGAGTGGCTTTGCAGATGCGGCTGCCCCCATCACTGCTTGCTGTAGCCATGGTCAGTCAACTCCACCGTGTTCTTCCACATCACGGCCAATGGCAAGCCTTTGTGCCATGTCTCCTTTAAGTTATTTGCAGACAAAGTGCCGAAGACAGTAGAAGACTTTCATGTCCTGAACACTGGAGAGAAAAGATTTGTATATAAGGGTTCTTCCTTTCTTAGAATTATTCCAGGATTCATGTGCCAGGGTGGTGACTTCACATGCCATAATGGCACTGATGGCAGGCCCATCTATGGGAAGAAATTTGAGGCTAAGAACTTCATCCTGAAGCATTCAGGTCCTGGCATCTTGTCCATGGCAAATGCTGGACCAAACACAAATGGTTCCCAGCTTCTCACCTGCACCACCAACACGGAGTGATTGGATGGGAAAGGTGGTCTTTTGGAAGGTGAAAGAAGGCATGAGCATTGTGGAAGCGGACCCACAAATGGCAGGACCAGCAAGAAGATCACCGTTTCCTACTGTGGACAACGCTAATTCTTTTGACTTGTGGGTATCTTACCCACCAGACCATTCCTTCTGTAGTTCAAGAGAGCACCCTAACCCTATCTGCTCACAATACCCTGTAATCTCTTCTCCTGTTGAAGTTCCATATTTTCCTCATTCCCCTCCAAGTCTAGTTGGATTGCAAAGTTGAGTTTATGGCTATAAATAAAAACTAAAACTAAATAAGAACTGATTTTAAAAAACTGAATAACTACTTTCGAGGTCAGTTTTATGGTATTCCTTAACCCTGAAAATTGGCAACGTGTGAGCTCTGTTTTACATGTGATATGCATGCAGAGCAAGCACAGGTAAGCTACACACTGTGTCGTTGTTTACATTGGGAAGAAAGCCCCTAGTGCCTTTCTGCGAAAGGACAGAGGTGCGTGCTTAGCACTGACAACATAGTCTTTGGAACTAGAGAGATTTAGATTTGGTCCTGGTGCTATCATTTCCAGGCTAAGTGATCTCACACATATTAGTTAAGCTTTTTGATTTGCTTCTCCTCCTTCTTTGTCATCTTCTTCATCATCATCTTCTTCTTCCTCCTCCTTCCTCCTTCTTTATTGTTTTTCAAGACAGCATTTCTCTGTAACTTTGGAGTCTGTCCTGTAACTCGCTCTGTAGATCAGGCTGGCCTCAAACTCACTGAGTTCCTCCTGCCTCTGCCTCCCGAATGCTGGGATTAAAGGCATGTGCCACCACAGCCCAGCAGATTTGCTTCTTAGTCTGTAGAATGAAGGACTAACACAGCCACTTCTTATGAGAATTAGCTCAACGAATCCATTCGGAGTATTTACCATAGTGTTTCCTGTGTGGTCTGCTCTGGACACATACAATGAGAGCAATGATAATGGTGACACTGGGGAAGACTGGCCTAGTTCATAGTGAGCTGTGTGTCTAAATGCTTAGTGAAGTGTGTGGAGTATGAAGCCCATTCATACGGGTTAGAAAACAAACCCAGGGCAGGACACTGAGGAGTAAGTAAGAATACAAAAGACGACTTTGGCGGTGATTGCTCTCAAACAACCGAGTAGGCAAGTTGAGAATGAAAGGCAAATTCCCATCTCAGGAAGCTTCTACAGAGCTCAGAAGGCTATCAGGCAGAGGTGTTGCCAGGGAGGCTCCTGTCTGAGCAGGTCCCTTCTAGAATTAGTCATGTTATTGTATTTTATTTATTTGAAATATTTAATTTAATCTGTATATCTATCTATATCTGTATATCTCTATCTATCTATCTATCTATCTTCTATCTATCTATCTATCTATCTATCTATCTATCTATCTATCTATCTACCTACCTACCTATCTGTATCTCTATCTATATGTATATACTATAGCTATTTGTAACAAGCCCAACCACAGAGGAACCAGATATAGGGGTGTATGAGAGAGGAGCTACTCATTGCTGACTAACTGTATCCTTCTGGGGTGATCAGTGTTGACCAATCTGTGTTCTTGTTACAAGTCTTCCCCAGTACCCCGCCTTGTACCTTGTGAGTGTTTTTCAAGGGCACCAGCTTACCTTTCCTATTTTATATCTCAGGGAGATGGGTTCTCACCAAGTTTCCCAGCCTGGATTTTAGCTCCATCTGTAGCCCAAGCAGACCTTGAACTTCTGTTCCTTCTGCCTTAGCCTTAATCTGGGATATAGGCCTGTGCCCCAGGCCTGGCTATATACTCGTGAAAACTTAGGCAGATGTGCACACACACCATTGCTCTCCTTTGCCCACATTTAATGATCACATGATCATATGTGTTGCTCAGCAAGATGATGCTTTTCGCTTATCATGGAGATACCCTGGTTCTAAATGTCATTCAGTGGACTGTGGGGATTGGACAATTTAAATTGGTGAGAGAACAGTCCCCTATCCTTCTGCAGCTGCTTGGCATGAGCTCTTGTATGAAGATTATTATAGAAAAATAAAGCTAAAGTCAAAGAGTTAATAATGTTAACACCAGAAGGTAGCCTTCTGTGAGCTTCTAAATCTGACAAATGTAGAAGCTAAAACGATTGGTCAATTTGACCTCCTTTGAGGAGGGTCACATAATAGGTAAAAATAAAGGTTAATCATGATGTGTCCTTTATCTTGAAGGGTCTGTCCCACAGAACTGAACTCAGCAGGACATATGAACATGTGTTAAAGGATGCTTGTTATTGCCTTGTTACAAGACACAAAGTGGGAAAGTCACCATGGTTGATAATTGAGAGTGGATGGGGGTGGGGTGGAGGGAAGTGCATGAAGTGGGAGGAGGGGAGAGAATGGAAACTGAGATTGGTATGAAAAATGAGATAAAGCTAGTTTTAAAAAAATAACCAATTAAAAAAGTATTGAACTATCAAGTAGAATACTGTGGTGGCATATTTTTTGACATATATGATTTAATAATTTCTTTTCTATTGTTTTTATTGAGCTATATATTTTTCTACACTCCTCTCCCTTCTTCCTCTGACCCCTTCTATTCTCTCCCATGGTCCCCATGCTCCCAGTTTACCCAGGAAACTGGGTCTTTTTCTACTTCCCATGTAGATTAGATCAATGCGTGTCTCTCTTAGGGTCTTCTTTGTTGTCTAGGTTCTCTGGGATTGTGAATTGTAGGGGTTTTTTTTGCTTTATGTCTAAAAGCTACTTATGAGTGAGTACATATTATATTTGTTTTGCTGGATCTGGGTTACTCACTCAATATGATATTTTCTAGATAAATTCATTTGCCCACAAATTTCAAGATGGCATTATTTTTTTCCTGCTGTGTAGTACTCCATTGTGTAAATGTACCACATCTTCTTTATCCATTCTTTGGTCTAAGGGCATTTAAGTTGTTTTCAGGTTCTGGCTATGACAAATAATGCTTCTGTGAACATAGTTGAGCACATGTTCTTGTGGTATGATTGAGCATCCTTTGGGTATATGCCTAAGAATAGTATTGCTGAGACCCAATAGGGTAGATTGTTTTCTAATTTTCTGAGAAATCATCATACTGATTTCCAAAGCAGCTGTTCAAATTTGCACTCCCACCAGCAATGGAGTAGTGTTCCCCTTATCCTGTATCCTCTCTAACATAAGTTGTCATCAGTGCTTTTGATCTTGGCCGTTCTGACAGGTATAAGATGGAATCTCAAGAGTTGTTTTGATTTGCTTTTCTCTGATGGCTAAGAATGTTGAGCATTTCCTTGGCATGGGAAGTCCTTCTGTATATGTGTTGCTTTTATTGGTTAATGAATAAAGAAGCTGCTTCAACCAATGACTTAAAAGAATATAGCCAGGCTAAAAAAGATAGAGAGAGAGAGAGAGAGTAGACAGAGTCAGGGAAAAGCCATGGAGCTACTGCCACAGACAGATACACTGGAACCTTGCTGGTAAGCCACAGCCATGTGACAATATACAGATTGATAGAAATTGGTTAACCAAAGATGTAAGAGCTAGCTAGTGGTGTGGGAGAATTGTCTGTATTCTGTCAATCATATTTTAATAAAATGCTGATTGGCCAGGCAGGCAGTATAGGCGGGAAAGCCAGACAGGAAGTAGGGGTGGAGCAAAGAGACTGGGAGTATTCTGGAAGTAGAAACTCTCTCAGCATTCCTGCGCAGACCACCAAAGAGGCAACATGTAAGCTGTCACACTGAGAAAGGTACTGAGCCCATGTGGCTAACATAGATAAGGATAATGGGGTAATATATGTTATAAGAGTTAACAAGAAGCCTGACCTAATGGACCAATCAGTTTATAACCTTATGGAGTCCTGTGTGTAATTTCTCTTTGGGATTTGCCGGCTGTTGGGGTACCGGGCGGGACGGAAATCCCAACAAGCCGGCCCCTCATGTTACATATGGCGCCCAGACGTGGATAACTGAATCCACAGAAAGCCTGAGAAAGCTTGGAAAAGAATAGAGTAAAGCATGGCTTCTTGGTGGCAGCAATTTCTCAGGTCTACTTTGCTTGCTAGAGGCAAGCAAGCGCTCTCATCTGAGAGAGGCTTCATAACTCAGCTTTAGCTGCAAAACCTTGCAGCTCTTTAAAGAGGTTCTGCCACAAAACACTTAAATGTTGTTGATGACAAGCTGAACGCATTCTTTTCAGTTTTCAGCTGTAGCAGGAGAAAAGCTGTGCTGTTTTAAAATGCCGGCTATCTGGGCTGTCCTGCCAGAGCAAACTCTGACTCTTTCAGGCAGGCAGTCCGACTGAGTGTGGTCTGTGAGCAGAATGCTGCAGCTTGCTTGCTGGCAAGGACCTTGAAACGCCATAGAGTTGTGGCAGTGAACACAGCTCTGTCTGGTACCTCAGCCTTGAGGCTGAAAAGCTAAGGAATGAGCTGGATCTAGCCATCAAAGCCACAGCTCTCCATATTGCTTAGTAAATTAAAGACTCATATGGTCAGAAAAAGAAAAATATACAGTAAAGAGAGATTCAAAGAGAAAGAAAACCTCTAAATGGTTTACAGTGTGTATATGCAGGCTAAAAGTTAAAGTTCTTCAAGTTAAAAGGAAAGAAAGAGAGTAGTTAAGTGTGGTGGTACACACCTTTAATCCCAATGCCTGGGAGGCAGAGGCATATTGACCTCTGTGACTTCAAGGGACAGAGGTAGAGATTGACCTCTGTGACTTCAAGGTGTGGTAGCACACGCCTTTAATCCCAATGCCTGGGAGACAGAGACAGACAGATCTCTGTGACTTCAAGGTGTGGTAGCATACACCTTTACCCAGCACTGGGGAGGCAGAGACAGAGGAATCTCTGTGAGTTCAAGGACAGCCTGGTCTACAGAGTTATTCCAGGACAAAGATATATACAGAGAACCTGTCTCAAAAAGCCAAAAGTTAAAAATAAAAATAAAAGAAATAGAGGTTAAAATAAAGCCACATAAAGATGGAAAATGCACAGAGAATCTTCATACTGTATGCTATTATGCTCTCTTTAAATTGTTTGATTGCTGAGGAAGGAGCAACAACTGCTAAAAGACTTTTGTTTATAAATGCTGCTGAACTAACCCAAGATAGGAATTTTGAAAATACCTTGGCTTCAAAACTGAAGTCAAAAGGTATGTTACTTTGGAGAAGAGATTTTGCTTTTGTTTCCACAGAAAACGAGAGACTCTGGATTTATTCAGAGTTAAGAATAATCACCTTTGACCAAGGAAGGCCACCTGAAAAATCTCCGATAGGAACAGATGGCCCAGATGACAGAGGTCTACATCCAGAACTGATTCAAGACTGCTGCCTGAGATGATCGAGACTCACAGGATACTCCAGTCATGACTTGATTATAACTTTAAATTTTCTTTAAGTCCCCATAAGATTATCAGCGCCCCCAACCAGCAGGAAGTAGCCTGAAATACTACGCCCACATTCCCAACAAAGGGACTATGGGTATTTTCCTATATTTAAAAAAAAAAGAGGGAAATGGTGTGGGAGAATTGTCTGTATTCTGTCAATCATATTTTAATAAAATGCTGATTGGCCAGGCAGGCAGTATAGGCGGGAAAGCCAGACAGGAAGTAGGGGTGGAGCAAAGAGACTGGGAGTATTCTGGAAGTAGAAACTCTCTCAGCATTCCTGCGCAGACCACCAAAGAGGCAACATGTAAGCTGTCACACTGAGAAAGGTACTGAGCCCATGTGGCTAACATAGATAAGGATAATGGGGTAATATATGTTATAAGAGTTAACAAGAAGCCTGACCTAATGGACCAATCAGTTTATAACCTTATGGAGTCCTGTGTGTAATTTCTCTTTGGGATTTGCCGGCTGTTGGGGTACCGGGCGGGACGGAAATCCCAACAAGCCGGCCCCTCATGTTACAAGCTAGCAATATGCTTAAGCTATTGGCCAAACAGTATTGCAAATAATACAGTTTCTGAGTGGTTATTTCAGGTCTAAGTGGCTGGAAACAAACAATTAGCTTCTACCTAAAAATTGGTGCCCAAATGACTAGGGCTTACCTGCATGGCCAGCCACACACTAGGATCCGAGTGATTATATGCCTGCTCAGGGTAAGGAGGAAAGTAGCTGAAAGCATGCTTGCTGCTCAGCAGCCCTGCCTGAGCAAGCAGCCAGATATGGTCTGCTGGGAGTTCTCAGGCAGGAGAGCATGGTGAATTCTCACCACCATACACAAAGATATTTCCAGGCCGCACAGTGTACTGCACGGCAGATTTAGCTTTTACTCAGAAAAAAAAAGGTTTATATGCTGCACAATGTTTCCCATAGTTGAGGTGGTGAGGACAGCTCCCATCTGGCAGTCTCAGAGGCAGTGAACATGCCTCTGCCATGTTGGACTGGGTAGAACAAGCAGGCAGGGCTTGCTGTGTTGGCCCCAACCACACCCACTTAGCATTTTTAAAAAGGGGGGGGTGCTTCTGGTCAGAAAATCATTATAGAAATACAATAAAGACAGATTCAGATGTTAAAAAGACCTCTAAATGGGTCACAGTGTTGGATAAATGTATGTAGACTAGGAAGAGAGAAGAAGAAGAATATAGAGAGTTTTAAAAAGAAGTAAATCATTTTTAAAAAAAAATAAAACAAAGTCTTTAAAGAGACAGAGTACAGGCAGTCATAGATTAAAGGGGTAAAGAAAAAATAAACCATATAAAGATGGAAAATAACACAGAGAGTCTAGATTATGTATATTATTGTGTTTTCTTTGAATTGTTTGACCACAGAGTGATATTTGATTCTGGGGAATGCTAAGCTAAGCTAACATATATGTTTTAAAGGTTTCTTGACTTCAAAATTTGAGTCTAAGGATATGTTGCTTTGGAAAAGAGATTCTTCTTTTGTCTACACATAGGATGAAAACCTGGAGAATCCTTCCAGACTAATGTGGTTTGATGGACCAAGACCCCGAAAGGTTGCCATGAACACCCCCCCAATAGCTTTGTCCAACAAAAAGCAGGAAGTAGCTGGAAGAGAACTATGCCCAAATTCCCAGAAATTGTTTATAAATATTTGTTTACATTTAAAAGGGATATGCTATAGAGATTTGCATGGGTGTGGATCTTGGTCTATTGATACAAATTTAAGGTCAGTTTTGGTATATGTATATTTCTGCTCTTGATTAAGGTATTGTGTTTGTGCAGTTTATTTAAAAATATAATGTATAATTAAGAAGTATAAGTTAATAGATAGTCATCTATAATAATCAAGCTTGTAGACATGTTAGGTTTTCTAGATGTATAAAGATATATTTCAGATGGATAGTTATTCTTCAAACCTTTCAAGACTACAGAATATGGCATTTAAAATGTTTTAAGAACTCAGACTTTTTATGGCAATGAGACACATCTGCTCCTGGCAGCATCAATTGCTTGAGGAGGAAGATGGGCATTGAAGAGGCTCCTTATGGAGTTTGTTAGTAATTTGGGCAAGAAACTGCTCTTGCCTGAACTGCTTGACTGGACTTTTAGGACCCATAGAAAAATGAGTGCTAAAGCTGCCTAAATAAGGTGAGACAGTCCTTCAGGGTTACTGCTTCATGAAAGAGTCTGCCAGACATTCTGCAGGACACAGAAGAAAGTGGCTGACAAACTGTCAGTATAGGTAGAACTGTCTTTGAAATTTCTTGCTTCATGGAAACGTCTGCCAGATACTATGGGCCAGTAGACTGAAGATGGATGCCCTAATGGTACAGAAGAACTTTGGGTGATTGTCCAGGTAGTGAGATGTGTCTGTCAATTCTAGAGATTTGGAAGTTGCTTACAGTGCACTTTCTGATTACTTAGGTAATGTCATATCTTTCTGGGGTCTTTGGTCGAGTTGAAGAATTTATAGTTGTAATTATAGTTTTCCTTAGTTATGATAAAAAAGTAGATATGAATATTGTAACTGTAATTCTTATTTGATACCTGTTTTGTTACATGTAATTTTACTATGTTAAAGTTAAAACATTCCATTTTATTTAAACAGAAAAGGGGAAATGGTGTAAGAAATCTTTCTGTGTATGTGTTGCTTTTATTGATTAATGAATAAAGAAGCTGCTTTTAGCCAATGACTTAACAGAATATAGCCACGTTGGAAACGATATATAGAGAGAGTAGGCAGAGTCAGGGAGAAACCATGGAGCTGGAACCTAGCTGGTAAGCCATAGCCACATGGCAATACACAGATTAATAGAAATGGGTTAACCAAAGATATAAGAGCTAGCTAGCAATACACTTAAGCTATTGGCAAATAGTATTACAGATAATACAGTTTCTGAGTGATTATTTTGGGTCTAAGCAGCTGGAAATGAGCAAGTAGCTTCTGCCTACATTTCCTTAAGTGTCTTTCAGCCATTTTAGATTCATCTGTTGAAATTTTCTGTTTAGGTCTGTACCTCATTTTTTTATTGTATTATTTGTTATTTTGAGGACCAATTTCTTGAGTTCTTTAATGTATTTTGGAGATCAGTCCTCTTTCTGATGTGGGGTTTGTAAAGATTGTTTTCCATTCTGTAGGCTGTCGTTTTGTCTTGTTGACTGTATTCTTTGTTTTACAGAAGCTTTTCGTTTTCATGATGTCTCTTTTATTAATTATTGCTCTCATTGTCCTTATACTGGGGTTATATTTAGGAAGTGGTCTCCTGTGCCAATGCACTTCCCATAGTCTCTTCTATGAGGTTCAGTGTGGTTGGTTTATGTTCAGGCATTTGATCCATTTGTACTTGAGTTTTGTGTATGGTGATAATATAGATCTATTTTCATTCTTCTACATGTCGATATCTAGTTATTCCAGCACCATTTGTTGAATATGCTTTCTTTTTTCCATTTTACATTTTTTGCCTCTTTGTCAAAGATCAGGTGTTTGTAAGTGTGTGGATTGATATCTGTGTCTTCGATTTGGTTCCATTGGTCCTCCTGTCTGTTTTTATGGTGGTGGCACATTTTAAAAAACAGAAAATGATTTTAAGGCAATCATAATTTAATTGATTAAAAGAAATGTTTTGAAATAGAAGCAATGCACAAGTTAGTAAATTCAGACACAAGAGTTAAAACATCTTTATCTTTTATGTTTCTCAGAGTGTATCCATTATTATATTGCTCTGTTTCTCAGCATGTGCCCAGTTTGCTCTCTATCTCTCTTACACACACACACACACACACACACACACACACACACACCCTATGTGTATATATTATATAATCTATATCTGCATGGTTATACTTATTCATACTTACATTCCCTTTTAATAGCATTATATGGTAAGCACTTTCTTATGATTAAATTGTATTAAAATACTAACTTTATTAGCAAAATTAATAGTTTCCCCCCAGGTTTTTGTACACTTTGTTTTGCCACTAGAAGTTGAGATTATTTACTGTTTGCAGTGCCTAAAATGATGTAATGGAACACTTGCACTGCTGAAGGAGTTGTATATGGTGCAGCCGTTCTGGAATACAACTTGGCAGGTTCTTCAAAATGAAATATGAACTACTATGCAGCTCAGTTGAACTCCCGAACATTCCTCCTGTAGAAATAAAAGCTTACAGTCCCATAAAAACATTTCAGTGACTGTTCAAAGCAGCTTCATTCATAATAGCCCCAAACCAGAAACAACCTCAATGCTTTTCAAGGGTGAAGGGTTAAGTGGTAGTCCGCAGACGCCATGGAGTGTCACTCAGCAATAAGAGGGGGAGAATACCGTGAATACTGTGGGCAGGCCAAGAGTCCAAGAGTTCTGTGTTTATTTCATACAACTCCATGTCCACCTGCAATTATCTGAAGATAAACATTGAAAATAAGGACCATGAGCACAAGCATCACAGGTAGATGTGCTTTTGTGTCTCTCGCTGTATTCCCAGAGGTGAGCTTCACTGCAGTTGCGCCAGCCTTTCTAAGAGTTTGATCTCCACTTCCATGCTGATTGTTAGAAACTTCAGACAGTTTACACAGCGCCATATCTTCCAGTAGCACAAGAAGCAGGCGAGAGTTTTCTATGCTGAGAGCTACTGTCCTCCAGTTCTGACCTTCTGTGTGAGCATTCCCTGGTCCTTAACTCCCCAGGAGTGCCCGAGAGTCTCCTCCTGCTTTCCGTCCCTATGCTTTGAGAGTCTAGCTAACTGGCCAAGGCTTGCCACTTCACAAGTGGCATGTCATAGACTCTCTCTAGGGTGGTTTAACGTCAAACCAAGTGCTAACTACTGTGCACCATCTTAAATTCTTGCTGGGACCCAGCTGTTGAGTTGCCGACCGTACCAGGACTATGAAGATGTAAGCCAGAGATGGAGGAAAACATGACTTCCCGGAGAACCTGGAACCTTGGAAGGGTGAGGGTTTTGGGTGATGCTTCTGAAAGGATTGTTCACGCTGTTTTTTCCTTTGTCCTGCAGTTCTTGAGCTTTCTGTCGAACTAAACGGGGAGCTTAGGTCTTTGGACTCTGGACTCCCTGGGTCTCCTGCTTGCTTCTATAGCAGAGATGGAGTATGCCTGTGTGACAGAGGTACACTGCCATCAACGAAAGGTTTTTAACTATTGTGTTTGTAGCATGCGTAATCACCTCACTAACTTACTTGGAGGCCATGCTGATTGTGAGCACAGGTGGGAACAGTGCCGCACTCATCACGCAAGAGGTGGACATGCAGGCGCCTCCTGTGCTCTGTGTACTTAGTTCACCATCAATATTAAGTGTTCTCCAGGGCATCTCCTTGGAAAAAAGTTTTTGGGGTTGTACCACTTCCAGATTACATTTATGTACTGAGTTGAGTCCTCCCAGAAGATGATGTTTTATGATGGATCCTTTGTAACGGGCAGGATTATATTTCACTCACAACTCCTTCATTTGATCAGTTCATGCAGTTGTTGAAAGCATGGCTAATAACACTTCAACTAGTCACTTGCAGCTTTCTAGTACAGAAAAGTTTGTGGCTACCTGGGCTCTGGAAACATCGGTTGATTTGCATAGTGTGGCAATCATTTGTCCAGTCTGCTGCTGTTTTAGCTTGTGTTGGTGTCCTTGTACGATCACCTCACTTTTAGTTACCCTGAAGTTGCACCTTTCTTTCCTAAAACAAAACCTTAAGTGTTCAAATTTTTCAGCCTGAAAAGATTTGCATCAGCCTAACCTACTTTTGGGGTGTGTGTGTGTGTGTGTGTGTGTGTGTATTATCTTCTTTGGGGCTAAGGTTATTCAGAATGGCGAAGATAGGACTTGACTAATTTATGAATTCAAGTGCTAATACATCCCATGTTTTTCCTAATCCCTGCAACTTCTTTTGCCCCTTTAGCCTGTCTTTCAGACAAGCCACCGAGTATACAGCATATATTATCATCCAATGTCCAGAAAGCTGCCTCATTCTTTGTCCAGGGCTGGGAGCTCTTTCTGTCTTACTCCAGGTCTATGTTCAAAAAGATTACACATTGTCAAGAAAGCAAAGATACAAGTCCAGATGTAATGAACTTCTAATGACAGAGGTGGTTGAGTTCTTGGGAGTGAGAATTCGTTGGATCTAATTGTGAAGTCCAACTGTTTATAGAGGGATGCATGTAGCGTTTAAGAGTTAGGATGTGTTCTGCCTTAGCTTCCCAGATCCACGAGCATAAACTATGCTTCCCGAAGGCATGCTCTGGCTTAGGCGAGGCAGTTGATTTCAGTCCATCTGCACAGATTGATTCCCCAGGAACAGGCCAACACTACAATTTTTTTCCAGCGGTAGAAGGTGCTTCCCACTCAACAGAACCTGGAACGGGATCTTTATGGTGGTCCTCGGCACCCTTTTTATAACATCATGCCCTTCACATGAGGCATATGTCACTTTCCTGGGTTGCTCTTATTTCATATTGTCAGGAACAATGGGGGGAAACACTAGAATGTCAGTGGATTACTTTGGTACAAGCTCTAAAACTGGGGTCCCAGACGTCCTCTCGCTTCCATTTATCTCACACCTGTGAAGGAGACCTTCTGGGAGAATGTAGCTTCAGCTGCACAGACGTGTTGCTACATTACACTTAGTGCTAACAAAATGAGAATTTATAAACAAACATGCCGTCTTCTTGGAAATTATAAATGATCAAAATTGACCAGAGAAGTAAAAAGCATTTAATAGACAGATATACTTATATAACAAAAGCTTACTACCAAAGATCTATATTCAGAAAAGGCTTCAGAACCACAACGTTAAACAGTAAGTTCTTTGAAAGCTTTAAGGAACTACCAATCCCTCTGAGACAGAAAAGAAAGCATTTCTATGGAGTCCTATATGTTCTCGGTATCCTACACAGAGGCACATGCCTGCTGCTGTGTACAGAGATGGAAACATGGATGACAAAGACGTCAGTAGTAGTAGAGAGGCGCTGGGTGCTGGGATTGGGGGTTTTCCATTTTCATGAATACCGTATTGCCAAATTTTCTGATTATACAGAGTGGTTAGTTTTTATTTTTCTGCAACACACAGTCTCATCCTGAAGGAAAGGAATAACTGTGACTAGAGTGAGTGACAGCACAGCCAGCCAAATCTAGGACAGATGCTCACCTTGCATTCGAGGGGTCTCTGAGCAGCTCTGGTGCCATGACTGTCAACAGGACTTGAGGTCTGCCCTCGGCTCGTAGCCTTTGCGCCCTGGTTGCAGGTTTGAATCGTCCAAAACTATTCACAGAAGGTTCCCTGGTGCTGTGCTCTAACGGTAGAAGCTCCCTCACGGGCTGATGAGTTTGAACACTTGCTTTCCAGATGGTGGCGCTGTTTTGGAAGGTTGTGCAGAAGAAAGTGGTTACTGGGGCTGGGTCTCAAGAGTATATAGCCTGGTTCCACTTCTGCTCCTTTTTGGCTCTCAACTGTAATGAATGTGACTCATGCTCTGCCATCATGCCTTCCCTGCCACTCGTCAACCCTTCCTTCCTTCTTTCCTTCCTTCCTTCCTTCCTTCCTTCCTTCCTTCCTTCCTTCCTTCCTTTCCTTCCTTCCTTCCTTCCTTTCTCCTTTCCTTTCTTCCTTCCTCCATCCCTTTCTCCCTCCCTTCCTTCCTTCTTTTCTTCTTTCCTTCCTTCCTTCCTTTTTTTTTTTTTTTAATAGCAACGAGAGGAGTGACTCACACACCTTGAGACTGATACACATATTTGAAGCTCCCAGCCTGGTCTCCTTTGAAGCTGTGCTCAGAGCCATGGCCAGAGGCTTGCTGAGGCTCTTGGGAAGTTCTGACAATGGGCACCTTTTAGTAGCTAAGGATGCAGTGGTCAGGGGCTCTGGCAGGAGAACTCGGGGCTAATGAAAATGCAATTTACGACTGTCTGGTTTGGGCCCTTTATGTGTTGTGGCAGAGGTTCTATGTCACTGTTGTCAGCCAGGTGTCCAGGCTGAATGTGTCCTTCTCTGAGGTGTAATTTGGAATAATAACTCTCAGTGAAAATTACTCAGTGCGAGGCTGGTGTTTACATCAACTCTTAGGGAACAAGAGGTTTAGTTTGGTTCCTCCTGCTACACAATTCCAGGAATTTACATTGCACCTGGCCTGATTGTCAATTCTATTTCTTATCACTCAATAAAACAATTTATTAGGAAAATATGGTTGAAAACTGCCAGAGCAACATGTAGCTTTGCTCTTGTAACTCATGAATGTCATATATCTTGTTGGACAGCAGGAGGGGGTGAGTCAGATTTATCTTTTCTGAGGTTCCTCCTGGCTGGGAGCTGGGTCCTGGGCTCCTCCTGGCTGGGATCTGGGTCCTGGGGCTGTGCTGGCTCAGGGAATGATGTTGTGGAGATGGTCAGGAGCCAAATGAGAAGGTTCTGGATGAAGGCTGCTGCTGGCTCTGCACTGAAGTTCAGCTGTGTGTGTTGGGCTTGACAGCCCCAGGTCCTCTTAGTTACTATCACAAACAAGAAGCCTGGTTTCTTGGCAGTAGCCACGGGTGAGGAACTAGGTATTTTTAAGGAATATTGACACAAAATCCTGCTCCCTTTTAAAGGCGGGGTGTGAAGATAGATCCATTACCAGGGAAGGAGTGAGAGCTGCAGCTTTTCCTTCCCCCAGGCCCACGTATGTCTCTGTGTGTTTCAGATGACTTACCTTTAAGTACACACCACCCTCTGGGGCAGCAGGAGAATCATCGCTGTGCCTGTCTGGCTGAGGATCATTGAATGTTTCATAAAACTCAGTCTATCTTCCTTTTCGCCCTCGGCACCCAGTGAGCCACAAAGATTTTGTAGATACAAGTATTTTCCATGGAGCTTATGAATAATACCCCTTGGCAGAAGACCCAAAGAAAGACCCAGACTGTAATGTTTCCTAGAGACTTTACATACAATGAGCCTTAATTACTGGCAAGCCTGTCAAGAGCTTATTCCCACATGTGTCAACACTTCCTTAATACACTGTAATTCATCATGTTTGCATGGCAGAGGCAAGGTACTCGGCATCCTTACGCTCCTCTGTCTCCAAGTGCGGGTCTTGAATCGTGTATCCCCGTCGAGCATCTTCGTCTGGTGAACAAAGTGCAGACTTTCGCATTGAAAGGGCAAGGTCCCTGGAGCCGGTCAAAGTCGTCCATCACAGACCACTTTAGCCTGCACTCTGGAGAGCTGTCCTTCCAGAACTCACTGCTTCATCGCCAAAGGATGTTCACTTAATAACTCCAGTGAATCCTGGAAGGCAATCTAATTTTAGACAGAAAGCTCGGGGAGCGAGGAATCCTATCATTTACCCCACGACAATTTTACTCATTGAATTCATTTTCATGCTAGTTGTGTAATTAAATTAAGACAGGAATTTATTTCTTTTTAATTAAAAAAAATGGGACTGCCTTTGGGTTGGAGAAAAGAGGGTGGGAAGGGAAAAGAGCAGTCTAGAAAAACACCACATCTCAATTGGAAGTAATTTGAAATGTCACGTTATACATTTGGGATTGTCTCTCAACCCTGGGGCTCTTCTCGGCAAATTTAGAAATGGGCTGAGCCCAGTTTGGGATGGTTCTGGAAAGCAGTGACAAACCGGAGCTCTGCCTCAGAAGGTTAGCACCGGGTCCTGGGGCAACTTTGCTTTGGACAGATTTTCAGATTGATCATTTCATATTTGTCTTTCAGTCTTAGAGTTGAGGAGAGGGGAGGCAAACTTATCTCCCCGAAGTGTCAAATTGCATGAGAACCTCTTCAGATGATATCTCGGATAATACATAAGTTTTCCAAAGTTAAGATGGGAAGACCAAAGTCTGTAGTGGGAAAAGACTTCGTTCCTGATCCTGCTGAGACTTCAAGGGATGTCCTCTCCATATTCACCTTGCCATATGCAGTTTCTTCTTCTTTTTCTTCTTCTCCTTCTGCTTCTTTCTGATCCTCCTCCTCCTCAGCATCGCCATCTTGGATTTTTGAGACACGAACTCTCTATGTAGCTCAAACAGGTATCAAATTTTGAATCCTCTTGCCTCATCCCATCAAGTGTTGGGATTATAGATGTGCCTGGCCATGCTTAGCATGTAAATATTTTCTTTACTAGGCATTCTTTACTTTGCATGGTTGAAATGCGTGCATGGAGTTAATGGTGGACTTCAGTCAACAAGGGAGAGATCACTTATTTTCATTGGTCTGTGACGTTACTTTATGTGGCCTTTTTTTTTTCACTAACTGGAACAAATTATACATGATAAAATAGTATAGTTTAATAGTGCTTAAGTTTATTTGTTGAAAGTTACATGGATTTGAACACGCATCAGTATGCATAGTACAAATAGGGAGAATAGTAAATCCCTGCCCTCAGGAGCAGTGCTTCCCCTCTCTGTTTGGATATATTCACCGTGCCATCAGGATGCCATGAAGCAGATACGGAAGCCTGTGTTGTTCCATCTGCCAGGGACTTGTAATTGGATTGAGAGGCACGTGTGTGGTTGAGTGCCAAGATATACTTCTGGGGGAGGCTGTTGGGAGGCATCTGGGGTGGCTATCGTGGCCCTTAAGGATGCTGCCATTCAAATCTGGCCTTTCTGGTAACCACTGATTAGAGAAGAAGAGAAAGAACTCCAAGAAGAAAGAAAACTAGCCCACAACATATCTGAGGACACCAAGCAGACATCTCTAAAGGAAGCTTTCTGGTTTTAGATTCAGCTCTAAGTTATGTATCTAGTGACTTGATAAGACATAAAGCCTAATGCAGTTGTTTCTTTTTATTTTTTTCCCCCAAACTTGATTCTCTTCCTGTGTGCCTTTAGACCTCACAGGGATCTTTGCTTCTTCTCACGTGTCGCCCAAGGTGGACCACACACCAATATTCTGAGTTTCTGTTCCGCAATGATCTTCCCAAGTTCCCTCTACTCTTGACTTCTTCCTCACTCCTCAGTCAAGTCTCGTGGGACTTTTCTGTGGGGCTCCTGCTCCACCTCCATCTGTTTCACACACAGCTGTCAGATTAGGGTTTTGTGGCTGTTTTATGTAAATTGTAACCTATGACCCTCAAAAGAAAATGCGTAGCAGTTCTCTTTGTTTAGAGAGGCAAGTCCAGATTCACAACCCTACACATGAGAACCTCCCTGCTTGGCTTCCAGGTCTTTCTGAACTCTAGTTCAGATAAACAAAACTTTTCTCACACTTCTTCTGCTTCTGCTCTTTCCTCTGGGAACTTAATGTCAGTGACCATGCCTTGGACTGTGGTTGTCGAATTAGTATTGAACAAGTTTACCGAGCATGAAATCCTAATGTATTGGAAATTGTTTGAGTTGGCCAATAAGATAGCATTATTAGGAGTTAGACATAATTGCCTATAGAGATACCACTATTTTTTCTAAAACCAACATTTTCAAAATGTCTTCAACTCCCATTAGGTATGTTCTGTTGGTTGCTGATGAAATTAGAAGTCCTTGAAATAGTTTCTGTCCTAGAAAAGTGGATTCTGATAACTAGGAATCTCTGTGTAAGATTATACCCAACAGAAGGCTAGCAGGAACGAGAGATGTATCTGACAGTCATGTTAGCTGAGTTCATGTTAATGTAACACAGCTATGTTAAGCTGTGTTGATAAGGCAAATGCCGATGCACCATGCTCGAGTAGAATCAAGTCCAGCACAGATTAGACAACCGTCTAGAGCAATTCTCTTCCAGGCAGATGCTCCTCTAAGATTGTTATCACCATCTTAACACGTAGATACTTGAACACAATGGCCTTATTTTTATTTATCACTTTAATTTATTAATTCAATATTCTGTTGCTTAAAACTAGTCACACGACCTTGCTTACAAGCAAGGTATAGAGAAGGTACAATGATTCTATTTTTTCCATGTTTTTAAAAATTGTTTTTATTGAGCTATATATTTTTCTCCACTCCCCTCTCTTCATCCTCCTCCCCTTCTACCCTTTCCCATGGTCCCCATGCTCCCAATTTACTCAGGAGATCTTGTCTTTTTCTACTTCCCTTGTACATTAGATCCATGTATGTTTCTCTTAGGGTCTAGGTTCTCTGGGATTGTGAATTGTAGGCTGTTTTTTTTGATTTATATCTAAAAGCCACTTATGAGTGAGTACATATGATATTTGTCTTTCTGGGTATGGGTTACCTCACTCAATATGACATTTTCTAGATCCATTCATTTGCCCGCAAATTTTAGGATGTCATCATATTTTTCTGCTATGTAGTACTCCATTGTATACATGTACCACATTTTCCTTATCCATTCTTTGGTTGAGGGGCATTTAGGTTGTTTCCAGGTTCTGACTATGATAAACAATGCTGCTATGAGTATATAGTTGAACACATGTCCTTGTGGTATGATTGAACATCCTTTGTACATTGTAGTAATAATGAACGGCAGGCTATATTCCAGCCTGGATCCCGGCTAGCTTACCCCTGAAATAATTACATGGAAACTGTATTCATTTAAACACTGCTTGGCCCATTATCTGTAGCCTCTTATTGACTAACTCTTACATATTGATCTAACCCATTTCTAATAATCTGTGTAGCACCACGAGGTGGTGGCTTACCAGGAGAATTCTAACCTACGGCTGTCTCAGAGAAGAGAGTCATGGCGTCTGCCTGCCTCGGCTTTCTTTCTCCCAGCATTCTGTTCTGTTTACTCTGCCTACCTAATTTTCTGTCCTATCAAAGGGCCAAGGCAGTCTCTTTATTAACCAATGAAAATAACACATAGACAGTTAACCCTCCTCCAACATTTCCCCTTTTTCTGTTTAAACAAAAAAGAAAGACTTTCATTTTAACATAGTAAAATTACATATAACAAAACAGTTATCAAGAAAGAATTACAGTTACAATATCTATATCTATTTTATCCTTTAACATAACTACAGAAAACTATAACTATAACTAACCATTCTTCAACTCCATCAAAGACTCCAGAAGGATATAATATTACCTAAGTAAACAAGAAATAAGCAACTTTCAAAACTCTAGAAATGACAGAGACATCTCGCTGCCTGTACAGTCACCCAAAGTTCCTCTGTTCTGTTGGGGCATCCATCTTCAGCCTTCAGGCCCATACAGAGTGGCGCCCAACGTGGTAATGAACTCCACGTAAAATCCTGAGAGAGCTTAAAAATAAGGGAAAGAGAGTTTAACACAGATTTTGCTGTTTGCTAGGACGTGCTGTAGAGAGATTTCCTGTTTCAGCATTAGCGGCAGAAAAAAAGGTGTGCCATTTTAAAACGCGACTTACTGGGTCCTGCCGCCGGTGCAAAATCCGGCTATGGAACATTTCTGGTCCCGGACGTTTGTGTGCCCACTCAGGGTCGGGAGCTGAGACCATGCTCGTGGCTAGGTTCTTCCTGCCTTAGTAGGCAGCGAGATCAGGTCTACTAAAAAGTGGCGGTTTTGAAATACCAGTTTCTGGGCTGTACTGCCATCGCGATCTCTGGCTCCTGCGGGAGACAGAGCTTTTGAATGGACCATTTGGAGTAAAGTGCTACGATCTGTTTGATGGCAACTAGATTCGCTCTGTGCCTAAAAGGGGGTCATTATGTGATGCGGCTCAGAGGCACAAGCGCCTCAGCCATGCTAGCAGTGCAATGTGCAAGGCTCAGAGGCATGAGCAGCTCCACCATGTTGGACTGGGCGGAGCAAGCAGGCAGTTCCTGTTTTTGATCTAGGAATGTCACAGCTTGGATTCTTAAGTGCTTAGTGATTTAAAACTCCAAAACAAAAATGCTCCTAGATAGTAAAGAATTACAGATTCACAATAGGACAGATTCAGACATAAAAGACCTTTAAATGGGTCACAGTGTTGGATGAGTGTTTGTAGGCTTGGGAGAGAAAAGAAAAAGAATATAGAGAATAAAGTTAATGCCTTAAAAAAAAAGGTAAAGCCTTTAAAGAGACAGACAGATCTCTGAGTTCAAGGTGTGGTAGCATACATCTTTGAGCCCAGCACTGGGGAGGCAGAGACAAGTGGATCTCTGTGAGTTCAAGGACAGCCTGGTCTACAGAGTTATTCCAGGACAAAGATATACAGAGAACCTGTCTCAAAAAGTAAAAATAAAAGAAATAGAGGTTAAAATAAAGCCACATAAAAATGGAAAATACACAGAGAATCTTGATACTATATATTATTATGCTCTCTTTGAATTGTTTGAATGCTGAGGAAGGAGCAACAGCTGCTAAAAGATATTTGCTTATAAATGCTGCAGAATTAATCCAAGATAGGTATTTTGAAAATACCTTGGCTTCAAAATTGAAGTCAAAAGGTGTGTTACTTTGGAGAAGAGATTTTGCTTTTGTTTCCACAGAAAATGAGAGGCTGTGGATTCATTCTGATTTAAGAAAAATCAGCTTTGATAAAGGGAGGCCACCTGAGAAATCTCCAACAGGAACAGATGGCCCAGATGTCTGAGTTCTACATCCAGAACTGATTCAAGATTGCTGCCTGAGATGACTGAGACTCACAGGATACTTCAGTCAGGGCTTGTTCAGTCAGGACTTGATTATAACTCTAAATTTTCTTTAGGTACCCATAAGATTATCAGCGCCCCCAACCAGCAGGAAGTAGCCTGAAATACTACGCCCACATTCCCAACAAATAGACTAAGGGTATTTGCCTTTGTTTAAAAAAAAAAAAGAGGGAAATGATGCGGGAGAATTGTCTGTATTCTGTCAATCATATTTTAATAAAACGCTGATTGGCCAGGCAGGCAGTATAGGCGGGAAAGCCAGACAGGAAGTAGAGGTGGAGCAAAGAGACTGGGAGTGTTCTGGAAAGCAGGAAGCTCCCTTCGCAGTTCTGCCCAGACCACCGGAGAGGAAAGATGTAAACTGCCCCGCTGGAAAAGGTACTGAGCCATGTGCTAACGCAGATAAGGATAATGGGGTAACATAAGTTATAAGAGCTAATAAGTAGCCTGACCTAATGGGTCAATCAGTTTATAATCTTATGGAGTCCTGTGTGTGATTTTCTTTGGGGTTTGCCGGTTGTGGGGTACCGGGCGGAACAGAAACCCCAACAAACCGGCCCTCATGTTACAGTACATATACCCAAAAGTGGTATTGCTGGGTCTTGAGGTAGGTTGTTTCCTAATTTTCTGAGAAATCGCCATACTGAAATCCAAAGCAGCTGTACCAGTATGCACTCTTACCAGCAATGGAGGAGTGTTCCTTTTACTCTCTAGCATAAGTTCCTCTCTAGCATAAGTTGTCATCAGTGTTTTTAACATTGGCAATTCTTACAGTTGTAAGATGGAATCTCAGAGTTGTTTTGATTTGCATTTCTCTGATATCAACATATTGAAGAATGAAAATAGATCCATATCTATTGCCATGCACAAAACTCAAGACTAAATGGATCAAAGACCTCAACACAAAACCAACTGTACAGAATCTCATAGAAGAGAAAGAGGGATGCACACTTGAATGCAATTGCATAGGAGACCACTTCCTAAATATAACCCCAGTAGCACAGACACTGAGAGAAACAATAAATGGGGCCTCCTGAAACTGAAAAGCTTCTGTAAAGCAAAGGACATGGTCAATAAGACAAAACGTCAGCCTACAGAATGGGAAAAGATCTTCACTAACCCCACATCAGATAGAGGTCTGATCTCCAAAATATACAAAGAACTCAAGAAATTGGTCATCAAAAAGCAAATACTCCAATAAAAAAATGGGGTACAGACCTAAATGAGAACTCTCAACAGAGGAATCTAAAATGGCTGAAAGACATTTAAGAAAATGTCTTTCTTAACAACATCCTTAGCCACATTCTTAGCCAACAGAAAAATGCACAATAATTCTTAATGGCTTTGGAGAAAGGCATAGAATACACACATGCACAGATACTAACTTATATTTTAATATTTTTAGTTATTGATTTTTTGTGTTTGTGTGTGCATTCACTTGTGTGTATGCTGTTGCGTGTGTTTGGAAGTTAGAGGAAACTTTATGGAAGTTGGTTCTATCCTTCTACTAAGTGGGTCCCAGGGATTGAACTCAGGTCACCGGGTTTCGTGGCAAGCACTATTACCCAGTAAGCCTTATTTCTGGCTCTCACTCATATTTTAATGAACTGTGCTCAGAACCTTAATTTTTTTTCTGGAACACACTCAGTTTGCATCCAAATAAAGAAAAAAAAAGGACACTGCAGTAAAAGTACTCTAGGGAAAGAAACTCAAAGGCCTGGGTTACTTTGTGGCTCACCTCCAAACCCTTGAGATGACTTCTCAGTTGTCAAGTGAGAACAGTCTCATCTTTGTCTCTTTTTCCAATGCAGTTGGAAAAATCTCTCTGGCTGTCCTAGAACTCACTCTGTACACCAGGCTAGCCTCAAACTCAGAGATCCACCTACCTCTGCCTCCTGAGTTCTGGGATTAGAGGCATGCTCCACCTACTGCTGGGCATTAGTCCCATAGTTTAACTGGTTCTTTTATTGAATATTTAATACTCAGGTCTGCAATAATCATTTCTTTGACAATAATATTCTTCTGCTTAGTCAGATGCCCTGCTGTTGCTTTTGCCCTTTGTGTGGCACGAAGTGGCCATCTGGAAGCTTCAACTTCCTCAGGCCTTGACTCTCCTTTGGAAATTCTAACTTGATTTCTGGCACTTGGTGTTTCTTTCTCGGGGAGGGGAGGGTTCCTTTCACAGTCTTGGTGCAAGACGGAAGATATATTTCTGGCCTATTTGTATATTGCATAGCCTGTGTTACTTAAATGCTAGGTTTCTGCCTCCAAATTAGCAGTTTCCTTGCTCTGGAAATGTCTGAAAATCATAGTTAAATTCGTGTTCCCGAAACGAAAACAAAAGAAAATCCCGCGGCTGCTCTCATTCTGTGTTGGTTTTTTTTGCACAGCTGAAACCTGTGGCAGTAGCAAGTTAGAGTTTGGCAGAACTGGTTCCTCCAAAATATGATGTTTGGGGCAGGGTTCTTCCTGTTTGTCTTCTAGTAACAGGGCATCCAAACTCAGGAATTACCCATAAAGAGAAAAGTAATTGTTTTTATATCTTGTTTAAATAATAAACTTTCTCACAGTCTTGTAATATTTTCCCTGAAAACCATCATCATCGGCAAATCTGAAATGCTAATATGTGCTCATTATTTAGAAAGAATTGAAAATATTTAGTCATTTAAAAACAGGAGGTGACAGAATCCATAAAGCTCGCTCATAGGGCTGTAAAAGCTTGGGTTGAAAAGGCACGTTAGCCCCAGAGAGAATTTTTATTTTTATTTTTTCCTTGAAAATTGCTTACATCTATACAAGGTACCTCGTTCATATCCGCCCTCACCGCTCCCCTCTAACGCTCCCCAGAAACCTCTCCCGTTGGGCCTCACTCCCAACTTCCTTTCTTTGTTTTATAATTATTTATTTTTAACCCACGACTGCAGTTAATGTTGTCCATATGTGCGCAGGTGTGAGGTCACCGACCAGGGGACAGCTTTCCAGTGGCCACACTCCTAATGAAAAATGATTCTCCACCCTCTAGTAGCCATCAACTGCCAATAGCTCCTCAGCTAGGGGAGGGGCTTGGGAGCACCTTCCCCAAACCCATGCTGGATCCACGTGCAGGTTTGCTTTAGGTAGCCACACTGCAGCGGCCATTTCACAGGACCCCCACACACAAACACACCCCGTCTTCTGCTCTTTCCATCTTTCCGCTAGCCTTTGTGGTGTGTTCACTCACAGTCACCTGTTATCAGTGTTTAAACAGTCAAGCATCTCTGTGTTAATTGCTCCTCACCGCAATAGATAGCTTTTCTGACCAAGGCTGGGAGCAGCCCCAGTCTATGAATTTACACTTACGTATTTCAAAGGCAGTTTGACAACTTGACTGTCTTAGTTAGGGTTTCTATTACTGTGAAGAGATACCATGAGAATGGCAACTCTTATAGGGAAAACATTTAATCGGGTGGCTTACAGTTCAGAGGTTCAGTTTGTTATCATCACGGTGGGACAGCAGCGGGCAGGCAGACACGCTGCTGGAGAGGTAGCTATGTCTTGTGCAGGCAACAAGAAGTGTCTGTCTCACTGGGTGTGGCTGGAGCATATATGAGACCTCAAATCCCGCCCCCCCCAGTTGATATACTTCCTCCAACAAGACCACACAACAAGGCCAGACCTCCTAAGGGTGCCACTCCCTTTGGGGGGCATTTCCTTTCCAACAACCACATTCCACGCTCTGGCACCCGAAGACTTTCAGCCATTTCATATCGCAAAAATGCTTCAGTCCAACTTTGAAGATCCCCATAGTCTGTCAGTCCTAGTCTTAGCAATGTTTAAAAGTCCAAAGTTCAAAGTCTGTTCTCAGATTCATGCAATCTCTTAACTGTAATCACCTATAACATCAAAATGAAAAAGCAGATCACATACTTTCAATATATAGTGCCACAGGATATACATTACCATTCCAGAACAGACGGAAGGGAACATAGCAAGGAAATCCTGGACCAGAGCAAGACCGAAAACCAGAAGCTCAAGCTCCAAACTCTACATCTCCATGTCTGATGTCAAAATGCCCTTCATATCTCCAATTCCTTTCAGCTTTGTTGACTGTAACACACTTCTTTTTCTTGGGCTGGTTCCACTCCCTGTTAGTAGCTTTCTTAGGCAGGTATCTATCTCACCATTCTGGAATCTCCAACATCTTGGGGTCTCCAAGGCAATCCAGGCTTCAATCATACAGCTTTGCACAGTGGCCTCTCTAGGCTTCCATTCAGGGACACCACTGACACAGACCAATCTCCCTGATGAACACAGATGAGAAAATTCGCAATCCCAAATAATGCATAGACACAGACTATTCTGCTTTCCCAAAGGATGGAAACATAGTCCTGACATAGGCAGAGTGATTTCTTCTCAAGCTCTGTAGTATGGCAATTGGAGAGAGAAAGGAATAGTCATTGTACAGGAGGGAAGATTGGAATGTACTGCTCAGTCAATGACCAAGGTCAAGGGTTGGTAGTTATAAACATGTTGACAATAAGACCCTTGCCACAATGGGATAAAAATGCACTTACCTTCAGGGAGCTTTCCTCAGTCACCCACAGCACCAGTGTGAGCGTTAGAAAGCCCCACAGAAATTCCAGCATTTTAGTAGCTGACAACATCCCTAACCAGTGTACCACAGAGGTCTCAAGGACGTCAGAGGAGCTGCCACAGTGACGTGGAACCTAAGAAGCAAGGCAAATTGATGTTATGAAGGATTCAGTTTGGGGTAGTGGAATAGATGAAGCGCACCATGAAAACGCTAACTAAATTAGCCCTGTAGTTAATACAGATGTTTCATTAACTGTAATTACTCTGCCACGTGGTAAGAAGTTAGCAACGGAAAAACAGTGCCGTTCTTTGAATGTGTCCTACAGAAAGCATGTGTTGGAAACGTGATCCTTTATGCGACAGTGCTTGACATGGGATCTAGAGAAGTGATAATGGCTCATGAGTGGGTTAATGCCATTACAGAAGTAAAAGAGTCTCTCTCTCTCTCTCTCTCTCTCTCTCTCTCTCTCTCTCGCTCTCTCTCTCTCTCCCCTTCATCTTCCTTTCATGTTTTCTCCATCCACCATGACACTGGCTACAGTTTTATCATGTGCATCCTTTACTATGTTAAGATTCTTCTCACTGGGCAATAATGGTGGCACATGCCTTTAATCCCAGCACTTGGGAGCCAAGGCAGGCAGATCTCTGTGAGTTCAAGGCCAGGCTGGTCGACAGAGGAAGTTCCAGGACAGCCAAGACTGTTACACAGAGAAACCCTGTCTCAAACAAAACAAAACAATAACCAAAAAAAAAAAGATTATCTTCCTTCTCTTCTTAGTTTCTTCAATGGTTTTATCATTAAATAATGTTAAATTTTAATTGTCAGTGGGGGGTGGGTAGTCAGGAAATTCTGACTTGGGCCCAAGTTCACAGCTACAGATCTGTATGGTGGGATGCAAAGTCTTCACTGCATGGGGTAGCAGAAGGTTCTTCCATCCCAACTCAGCTTATGACTTCTGAGAAGCAGGGGGTAGAGGGTGGTTACCAGCTTAGTGTGGGTTCACCAGAGTGGTGGAGGCCAGCTTTTCAGGGCCAGAAGGACCCCTCAGTGCCATAGCCTCCCCACCCACCCTAGTACACACTGTATCTAAAGGATACATATTCCTCAGTAGCTTGGGCCTTTCACAGCCTCACAGGCATATCAACAAAGCACTTTTGGTGTGAGGGGAGACTTCCTAAGGCAGCTTAGACTTCACTGATGCCAGTTTCTCATTTGACTCCTATTGTGTCTGGTGTCTTCTCCTCCACACACAGAGCTTGTTGTCATGAACACAGCCAGGTAGCTGTGACTTGCTCAGTTCACATCAGTGAGGAAAAGCTGGAGATCTGTCTGTCAGAAACGCACATGACTGGCAGAGACACACAGTCATGGGAGGGAAAATAACAACAACAACAACAACAACAACCACCACCAAAGCAAAACACGCTTTAATGGAACTGCTTTTCCTCCATTCAGCTTGATGTTGGCTTTACATCATGGTAGATAGCTTTGCTATGTTTTCTCCTTTTTAAGCCTCTTGGGGGCTTTATCATGAAGGAATGTTGGGTTTTGACAAAGGCCTTTGTCTGTACCTACTGAGTTGCTCTTGTGATTTTTGTCCTTGAGTTCATTGTGTGACTGTTACACTTATTGATTTGCATATGTTGAATGGTCCCTGTTTCTCTCGAATGAGGCCAACTTGCTTATGGTGACTGGTCATCTTGGTTTGTCCTTGAATTAAGGTCACAAATATTTTATTGAGTTTTTTTTTGGCATCTCAGTTCATCAGGAAGATTAGTCTATGATTTTCTTTTTCATTGTGTCTTTCTCTAGTTTGGGTATCAGGATGATGCTGGTTTCATGTGAGAATGTGCATGTACACACATGTGGAGGCCAGAGGACAACTTTAGGGGGTCGGTTATTTCCTTCCACCTGATGTATGTCTACTGTTCAACTCAGTTTTCGGGCTTGGAAGAAAACACCAAATAAAATCTGGATGCAAGCAGAAGTACCAATCTTTTCAGACAAAGTAAATTTCAAGCCAAAATTAGAAGATATAAAACTAGTAGAAAAATAATCCACCCAGGAAAAAAAGCAATTATAAATATATATGCACCAAATGCTAATATGCCTAGCTTCATAAAACAAACACTACTGACATACAGGGACAGATATAAGACCACTGATAAGATCTTCAATATTCTGCTGTCATCATTAGACAGATCATCCAGACCCCAAATACATTTAAAATGAAAAAAACATTGTAACTACTGCAGCGTGGATGAAAATGGACTTAACAGGCTGTACTGCACACCAATCCACCCAACAGTTGCAGGACACATATTCCTTCCACCAACTACAGGACTCTCTATAAAATAGGTCGTATCTTAGCCATAAAAGAAACCTTAGATAAAATAATAATAATTTCTTATATCTTATCAGATCACAGTAGAGCAACACTGGAAGCCAATAGCAAGAGACACTGCAGAAATAATGCAGTACTGAAGATGGAATCAGAGGGACACTGAATAAATAACAAGGGAAGTTCAAATTCTAGAGTCAAATTACATGAAGATTTGGCTCACATATCCTATGTCACAGTCCATTGCTGATGGACATCTGGGCAAGAACTCAAGGCAGGAACCAGGAGGCAGGAGGTGAGGCAGAGATCACGGAGGAGTACTGCTTACTGGCTTGCTCCTCATGACGTGTTCAGCCCGCTTTCTTATAGCACCACCCCTAGTGGGTTGGGACCTCCCCACCAATCACTAATCAAGAAAATGTCCCACAGACTTGTCTATTGGCCACTATTACAGAGACATTTTCTCAAGTTGAGGTTCACTTTCTTCCCAAATGATGCCGGTTTGTGCCAGGTTAACAAAAACTGCCTAGCACTTATGCATAAATTTATAAAATCTATTTGGAGACCTATAGACACATGACTTATTAAATCAGCTTACCTTAGAATTGTGACAGCAGATGTCTAATACCTGAGAGGCTGGGAACCAAGTGGTCCTTGAGGCTCGGTGCCTCTAGCTGTCCCAATCTGATGCTGAAAACCAGGAGTGTTCCTGGGGAACTGCTGGTCCTGAGTCAGGGCTACAAGCCTGGAAACGCTGGTTCTGAAGTCATCAAAAGAATCAGAAGTAGCAGCTATAGAGTAAGTCAACTCCAGGACCAAAGGAAAGGTCAAGCAAGAATGGATAATCTTCCTCTGCCATGCCCTTATGATCTGGACTTCTACCAAAGGGTGGGTCTTTTTGTGTCGGTTAAAGCTGTCAGGGCAATTTCTTAGTGATGGCTTGCCACTCAGGTGATTTTAATTTGGGATGGGGCTGGGAGGTGCAATAGATGCCCCGTTCTAGAACCCGCTGGCTGTGCTGATGGCAGAACTCCTTTCCTCATCTGTATTTCAGAACGGCTCTGTGTTGTGTAGCTCAACAGACTTCACTTTTCTTTTGCTTTGTAGCCCCACTGAGGGGATTCCCCACCCCATCCCTGTAAGCCTACTTACTGCTATATAGTCAGTGTTTGGACTGTGTTTCTCACAGCTCTAAAGGTGGTTCTGGGTTTCACTGTGTCATTGACTGTCTACTGTCCCATGCATTCTACTGCCCTTTTATATCCCTCTCCCTACAGCCCTATACCATCGGTCTTGATTCAACCTCATCATGACAGAAAAAGTGTCAGATGTGTCCAATCCGTCATCTTCTTACAATGTGGCAGCTATTTGGCTGGTACCCATTCATTTTCCTGTGAAAATACCATCAGGGTACAGTGTCTTCTTGAATTTTTTGAATACCAAGGGACTTACTATGACTTATCACACAGTGTTTGGTGTTTTGCATTGTTTGTTCTTAGATAGCTAACAGTAGATATCAAAATAACTCAAGGTGGCTAGGTTAACTGCTTCTATAGAAGTGTCTTATAGGGCTGTAAAAAAAAAAACAAAACACCACATTTCTAACTCTGCTCCTTACAATTATTTCACGAATATTTATTGTATGTTAAGCACAAAGCAGTTCAATAATCAGTTCTTTAGTTTATTAAAAACCCAAGCTCTCTTTCTTTTTTGACACACTATCCAAAACTGTTATGCAAATATCTACTTCGAAGAAGTTGTGATGTTTCGGGGTTAAGGTTTCACAATGAGCACCAGGAAGAAAAAAAAAAAATCCTCTTGAAATTATGAGAGCAATAGTGTAAGAGTTGGATTTTTCAAACTGTATTTATGCAAGAAAGTTGCTAAACTGTACTGGCCAGTTTCCACATCTCAGCCTTTCTAGTTTTGCAGCAAGAGCCCAGCAGTCCCCGGGATAGTCACCAGTTTAATCAGGAGAACCTTGTGGGCCTTAGGCTGCCAAGTAGACAGAGAAGCTTGCTGATTGGGATGCTGGCTGTCACGGACCTGTCAAAGAACCTGGGGACATGGCCTTTTCTGGTGAAAAGACCACACATGAGCTGCACATTCTGAGCATCCTGTTGTTCTAGGTTGTTTCTGTTACTGTGTTGAACACCAGGGTCAAAACAATGCGGGGAGAAAGGGGTTATTTGGCTTTTGCCTCCTGGTCACAGTCTGCCATTCAGGGAAGTTCTAGCAGGAGCTCACGCAGAAGCAGAACCCAGAATTCTCCTGTGCTTTTTTCTATCCATTCTTTCCTTTCTTGCCAAAGCTTATTTCTGAGAGAAACGCTGTCCTTAGATAGGAGAACTCTGAGAGTTGACCAGAAGTGTTGATAACTCTGGGAGGTGATCGTATGACCCAGGGATAAAGGAAGAGAGGACACAGAAACCATGCTTCAGATACCCTGTTGGTAAACTACTACATGTTGAGAAATTTTAGTTTAGAATTTTTTCTTTCTTTTTATTTGAACTTTCATAATAAAACATATTTATAACTTAACACGTCTTAATTTTTGCAGGATCAATGTTCTGTGCAGCATATAGGCCTTTCCTCTTTCAAATCCTATAGCAGAAAGCTGACTTCTGCTTAAGAGAAAGTGCTAGAACATGTGTGGGTGATGAACATGGAGCAGAGAGGCCAAGAGCCACGTGGGAACTGGTGAAGTGTTGACCACGCTCCACACAGAACTTCTAGTAGTTCTTCTACGTATGCTAGAGATAGCACCTCATTGAATCTGACAGTAAAGCAAGGGCATCTGCTTATGGGAAACTGTTTCCAATAGCTGAATTAGACTAGCCCACAATGCATAGTGCCCAAAGGAGCTGCTCTATGGCAAATGAGAATTCTAAAGCTGTAACAATAATAGCTATCTAAAGAAATAAAGTATTTGAAATCATTAGCATCCATTGAGTCGTCATGTAGTTATGTCTCAGTACCTACAGTGTTCAAAGGTACAAAGAGAACTCTAAAAAGCAACCTCACAGCCTAGGACACGGAGCATGCTTCACTTGGTGTTTCTTTAGGTTCTTAGCTTTTATTTTCCCCTAACTTTCCTGTAGATACATGGATAGGATTTGATCTGTATAGAAGAAATGACCTAGTTGTTTTCAGGTTCTGTTGCATAAGAAATTATGGAAATAAGGATTGCGGAAGGAAGTCTGCAGCACTGAGTCCTCGGATCAGAACAGGCAGATCTGCAAGGCCAGACTGCAGAGAAGAGACATACAGTGCTCAGCATGTGTGAGAACCAAACTCCAGGGGCAAAAGACCCAAGCTTCACAAGAAGCAGAAGAGGAGAACTGATGGATTTAGGTGGTGAAGAACCCCCAAGTCGCCATTTTATTCACGATCCTATAACTCAGTTCCAGGAAATACAAGGAAGCCACATCCGGTGATGAATGGGGCTTCTCTGACTCAAACAGTCCCGAAACCAACCCATTCCGAACAAAGTCACACCTTGAGGGAAAATGCACTTAGCCTAAAGAAGTGAGGCTAATAGGAGCAACGGAAACAGTAAGGGAGCACATAGAGGGGGCACATCTCAGAAAGAATGAGCCATGTTTTCAGATGCTTTGTGAAAAATGCCTCCTCCCTCAGCACAAGAACAAGTGACTAGAGTGGATGTCGTCTGTGCACTGTAAGAATGTGTTGGAAGAGAGTGTTGGACTCCCTGGGACTGGAGTTGCAGATGGATGGGAACTACCATTTGGGTGTTGAGAATTGAACCTGGGTTCTCTGGAAGAGCAGCAAATAGTCTTAACTGCTGAGCCATCTCTCCAGTCCATCAATATCTTTAAAACATTGCAGCACAGAGTTGAATTGAGGAGAAACAGAATAAGCTTATCAATGCAAAAAAAAAAATGCAGAGAGCTTGCTGCAGAAAAGCACTGTGCTTTTAGGGATTCCCAGGGAAAGTACACAAAGCTTTCAAATATGAAATGACCACAATTCACCAGGGCAATTGTGTGTGTATGTGTGTGTGTGTGTGTGTGTGTGTGTATGAAATGAGATATCAATCCTCAAGTCTGAAGATCCTTAGAGTACTAAAAATGAGAAGTTGACAATAGATTAAGGAAATACATAATGCTCTATAGAGATTTTTACAGTAATAACCCAAGGAGAGGGGTAATGAGGGCCAGAGGAAGAGACGGGGTAAAATGCGAGAAATCAGAATGGATTATACACATGGTTAAAATAATCAACAGATAAATTTAATGAAGCTGTAAGAATCCCTGGGTGTTATTAAAAGATGATATCTATTGGCCGGACAGTGGTGGCACACGCCTTTAATCGCAGTACTCGGGAAGCAGAGGCAGGCGGATTTCTGAGTTCGAGGCCAGCCTGGTCTACAAGAGCTAGTTCCGGGACAGGCTCCAAAGCTACAGAGAAACCCTGCCTCAAACCTCCCCCGTCTCAAAAAACCCAAAATAAGAAAGGTTATATCCTTATATCCATTAATCGTTAGTTTCCTATTGCTCTAACAAAACTCCATGACCACGACAATTCATGGCAGGAAGGGCTTGTCTGAGATTCTCTTCCAGAGGGACTAGAGTCCATCACCGTCACAGGAGGAAAGAGTGGCAGCAGGCAGGCGTGGCAGCTGGAACAGCTGAAGGCGCACATCTCAAACTGCAAGCATGAAACAGAGAGCGAACTCCAATGGTGCAAGTATTTAAGACCTCAAAACCCATCCCCTCGTGATATACTTCTTCTGGCAAAGCCACACCCCCAAACAGAGCCACCAATGAGGACCAAGTATTCAAATTCCAGATTCTGTGTGTGGGACATTTATCATCTATTAGCACTAAAGTTTCTTCTTTAAAAGATTATTTATATCATCTGTCTATCTATTCATCCATCCATCTATGCCTCTATCTAACATATATGTACAAGTATCTGCCAGCATGTGCACATATGCACCACTTGCATGCCTGTTCCTTGCAAAGACCAGAAGTGGGTGTCAGATCTGCTGGAACTGGGTAGTTTTTATGTTCACAGCAGAACAGGAAGCAGAGGGCACAACGAAAGTCAGGAACTGTGACGACCTTCAATGACCCACCTCTACTTCTGCCAGCAAGGTTCCACCACATAAATATTCTACATCCTCCCAAAATAGTGCCACTAGCATTTGAAACATGAGCCGAGGAGGAAATTTCAGAATCAAACTATAGCACAACCTTGACACATACAAGGAAAACCTGTAAGCTAGGGGCAATGGGAAGTTAGGATCCACCTATTATAGCCAATAAAATGGAATGGAAGAAATAAGGGAAGGAAAAGGTGAATGCCTAGGTTTCCATTTAACGAGGAATAGAAACATGATGTAATGAAAGTGGTGTGCATTCCTTCCAAAACAAAGGTGTTAGCTGGGCCACATGGAAAGGGATGCTATGTTCAAGGATGGGGAAATTCAACACCTTGCATTTCTCAGCTCTTCATCTAGTTTGTGTATATGATGCAAACCTAAAACCGTTTTGTAAATGTTTTATAATCAGCTATCTATGCTGACTAACAAGCTCATTTGAAAAATGAACAAGAAAGAATAACCAAATAAAGAATAAAAATAGATAATGGACTAATGGAGGTTGATAATAAAATATAAAGCCTACACAGCAACCTGTAAAGATTATGTGTATGACCCTTACATATAACTGGGGGATATGTAGAGCTGTATGTAGATTGCCTGGGGTACACAGATTTTGGGTTCAGGCCCAACTGCTACAAAATCAAAAACCAATCAACAAAAGCGCAGCAAAAGTGCTTTTTCTTCACAAAGAAATGGATCAACGGATCAGAACTTTTAGAAATCCAGAAATCAGTTCTGTCATACATGTAAACCAGTGGAAAAAATGGGAAAATTGGATGGCTTCCTGCTAACATACAGGAAATCCTATCCACATACCAAAAAAAAAATGAATATCAAGTATAAAGATTTAGGCGTGAAAAGGATGCCCATAAACCGGAAACTTCTTCTCAGGTAGCTGGCTTTCACAGTTTTGGAGAGCGCTATGTGGGATATTTCTGCATCTCCCTAGTATGGCTGTAGAGGCAGGTGTTTGACAACACAGACACACAGAGGTGCTGCGGAATACACTATGACAACAGAAAGGGCAATTTTGTCAAAATGCTGTCTCTTTTTTTATATAAAATGAACGTCTGAGAGTAGAAATGTAAACGGCCAGTTGTGGTGCAGCACCTGCTCTGTGCGCTACGGTACGGTTCTCAAGTCAGGCGAGGGCCTGGAGATTGAAACCCAAACACAGACACACACAGGCAATGCCAAGAATGCTCCCTTTATTGTGGTCCAGGGCAGCTTATATAGCATCTCCTTGACTAATGGCCACCCTAACTCTCAGCTGCAAGCCCACCAGATACCACTCCCCTGCCATCAGGAACTCCTGAGGGTCTCGTGCTCAGAGCAGCTGCAAGCATAGGAAAACAAGTTGTTTACTCCGGCAGGCGGGGGGGGGGGGGGGGGGTCACAGAAAATTTAGGGTCTGGGGGTTCACAGTTCCTAACAACCAGTAACCCTATAGGAAAATTAGCTAGGGGATTCTGTTGGTCAAATGAACCAATATTCAATGTCATACATAGAAAGAGAAATGGTTAACAAGACACTGTCTCAAAAAATAAGGTGAAGAAGATGAGCTGCTGAACTCTGACCCCTGCATGTTCCCCTGCATATAACTGCATGAACACATGCGCACACCTCTCTTTCCTCATGTTATGGAGGTTGTTATTCTGCAAACCTGGGCTGCAAGAGAGAAAAAGAAAGATTACCATACAGACAAAAATAAACAAAACAAACAAACAAAAACAAATAAGCCAATCTGTACTAATGAATGGAGATTTGAGTCTCAAACGAAATAAAACTTGTAATCAAAAGCACAACAAATAAACAAAAAACATCCTTTAAATACTCGCAGGATACTTAAAACTATTAAATAATTACTGTGAACATTTTTGGGTATAGTAGTAATACTGTGGTTTTGCTTTTTAAAATAATTTTTATCTTTTATCTAAAGATTCACAAAAATATTTATGGGTAAATTTGTTTCTTTGGTTGTACTTCAAATAATTTAAGAGGAGTTGATTTGGATAGAGAAGCCAAACTGTAACTGAGCTCCCCAAACCAAGTGCTGGGGAGGCGAGGGATTTTTTTGCTTTGTTTTCCCCCTTCTAACTTAGAAGCTTTGAACTTTTTGTGGTAAATAGTTCTAAAAAAAATTAGAGAATGCTTCCTTTCTGAAAGCATTGGTCAGTCTGCGTGCAGAATAAGTAGCTGACGGGAAAAAGTAAACTATCCCGCCTCAAATGTTATTTATTTATGTATTTTCAGTTAGATTGAAAAAAAAATACAGACCTCCGTGTGCACAGAAAGGCTCTGGAAAGCTGTTCTTCAGTAAAGACCGAATCGGACATTATGAACAGAAAGACACATCCAGGCACACACCTTCTTTTCTGGCCATTCCTCTTCTCTGCCTAGGGATGCTCTTTGTTCAGAAAGAAGACCCGGAAAAAGATGACCACAAAACGTTACCATGGAGATGACCACAGCAGGCTGTCATGGAGGCCACGTTGGGGGCCACACCATCTGCACAGCACAGCCTGTGCCTCTGTGGTATTCCTCTACATCTCTGTCTCGGGAAGAGGCTGACTAAAGCTTTCGATTGCTTCAGGGTTTCCTGCTATCACACTCAGAGCTCTATGTGAAGACATTACATTCAATCGCAATTATTGATCTTTTAACTCAGTATTTCATGGACTCAGTCCCTGACCTGCACAGACCAAGGGGAAGCTTCACCACCCCCACAGCACCCCCAAGCACAGAAAACCTTTAAATTGCTCTTCGGAACTAAGACGTCCTGAAACACTATGCCAAAACCTTTCTCTCTTTGGACAAACCATGTGCGTTCTTAAAGTAATTTAATTCAGACTTTGCTTAGCTCACACAAACATTATTTTATGGGAATTGTTCGGTGTCCGATTTCCACTTATCCACAAACAAGAACAACCCACTACCCTAACAACAAGTGCCTGTGTGTTAAACTGTGTTCCGTTTAAAGCGCAAAGCTGTCATTTTGCCAAACAGGCAAAAGTTTCACCTGAAAGAACAGTCTCGCTTATTGCAAGCAGTCATTACAGTCAACAGTACCTCAACAGGGCAAGGCTTCTGTCCTCGTAGACAGCGGAGATGCAGTCAGTGCTGGGGTCTTGGGCCTTAGTTTTCCTCAATTCCCTTCTCTCTATGTGGAGTCTTAGACTGACTTCATGAAATTCCTCAAGAAATCCTTGTGGAAGAGAGCGAAAGCTCCCTGGTCATTTTGTGTCTAGGCTTGGAAGTTCCAAAATATTTTTTAATAATTTTTTGATCAAAGTAGCCACAGGGCCAGTAAGGTTCAAGGGGAGTTGGAAACACACTCTTGTCTTTCCATAAAAAGAACATCACTTGCATACAGAGAGAGGAAGGTTTGTGTGGGCCCACTAAAGAGGCTAGCTTGCACAAAGTATCAGGACAAACCTCTTTATCCTGAGGTTAAAGGTACATGGTTGGCAGCAGACAGCTTTGTAGCGGAAGTAGAAACCATAGATATTTGGGCAAATTCTTCTTGTAACTTGCTTGTGCCCTCAGGACCAATTACAAACGTACCACTTCCATTTGTTAGTAAATGGCTGTTGTGCACATCCAACTTTATGACTTGGTGGGGTAGATAGCATCCAGCTCATAATAGGCAGCTCAGGTTGCATGGTAACTTGGTGGTCCATTGTCAAATGTTTATTTCCAGTAAGGCCCAATAGCAGGCCAAGAGCTGACTTGCAAAGGGAGAACAGTTATCTGCAGATGATTGTTGGGGGAGACTGCTCACTCGTTCCCAGTTGAAATAAGCACATAGAAGCTATATTATTTGCAGTACTGTTTGACATATTAGCTTATGCATATTCCTAGCTAACTCTTACATCTTAAATTAACCCATTTCTGTTCATTTATATTTTACCATGAGGCTTGTGGTTTACCGGCAAGGTTTTGGTCCATCTGTCTCTGGAGGCGACTACATGGTGTCTCTCTGATGCTGCCTTCTTTCTCCCAGCATTCAGTTTAGTTTTCCTGCCTAGCTCTATTCTGCCCTATCACAGGCCAAAGCAGCTTTTTTTTTTATTCATTAACCAATAAAAGCAACACATACACAGAAGGACCTCCCATACCAGATGATAGTAGAATCTTGTCCCAAATCCCAAAGTCTCCTCTGTAATTCACCTTTGTCCAGGCTCCAGACAGCATCCCTATCGGCCAGTGACACTCAAGCTCCATCAGGTCTGTGGGATCAGACAGTTCAAATGGGAGAGCAGCCTGCACCGTGGTCTGGACCTATTGAGCAGCCTTCTCTTGTTCCAGGTGCCACTCAAAGCTGGCAGCATTCTGAGTCACTTAGTAATATGGGCCAGAGTAACAGACCTACCTAAGAAAGGAATGTGCTGACTGTAGAATCCAAGCAGGCCCCACTAAGCTTTATGCTTCTTCTTGGGGTGAGTGAGATCGGTGCAATAATTTATCCTTCACCTTTGAAGGATTATATCTGCATGCTCCCCACCCAGGACTCCTAAAAATTTCATTGAGTCCCTTAAATTTGGTTGAATTTATTTCCAATTCTCTGATGTGCCTGTATGTTACCAACAAGTCAAGTTGGTTGCTACCTCCTGCTCACTTGATCTAATCAGCATAATGTCATCCATCTAGTGCACCAATGTGATATTTTGTATAAGGAACATATGATCAAGATTCCTTTGAACTAAATTATGACACAGGCCTGGAGAGTTAATACGTTCTTGAAGTAAAACTGTAAGGGTATACTTCCGGCCTTGGCAACTGGAAGCAAATTGCTTCTGGTGGTCCTTATGGCCAGGTACCAAGAAAAAGTCTTGCATCATCAGTAGCTACATACCATGTACCAGAAGATGTGTAATTCTCTCGAGGAAGGATACCACATCTGGTACAGCAACTGCAGTTGTAGCCACTCTCATTCTCCACCACCTGTCCTCTGCATTGGCCAAAGAGGAGAGTCAGAGGTAGTGTGATGGGAACCACCACCCCTGCATCTTTCAAGTCCTTGATGGTGGCACTGAGTTCTGTGATTCCTCCAAGGATGGAAAATTGTCTTCGTTTACTATTTTTCCTGGCAGAGGCAAACCCTCTAAGCATCCATTTAGCTTTTCCAGCCATAATAGCCCTTACTCCACAGGTCAGGGAACCAACGTGAGAATCCTGCCAACTTCTAAGTGTATCTACCCAAATTATATATTCTGGTATAGGGAAAATAATCAAAGAAAGAGTTCAAGGTACCCACTGGACCTACTGTGAATCAGACTTCAGTCCAAACACCATCACCTGGCTTTCATAAGCTCTGCCACATACTCCCCACCGTGACATGCTGCCCTGCTACAGGCCCAACAGCATCAAGGCCAATTAACCAGAATTTCAACCTTTATAACCATGAGCCCAAATGTCTTTTCTCTCTTTGCTAAGTTGATTGGGTTAGGTATTTATGCTATAGCAGTAGGAAGCTGATCAATTTCTCTCTTTCCCAATTCACCATAGACTCGCGCACGCGATGGCCTTATTGACCCGCTTCTGTTTGAAAGGAACAGTGCCCTAGCTTAGGAAACGTGTGTGAGAAGATGACTGGGAGCTAACCCTTCACCCCATGGCAAGCTCACACGCGTGGGTACAGTTTCTAAGGCGATTGCCGTGTTTTGGCTGACTTTACGCATAGCCCTTCCTGGGGGAGAATACTTCGTCTTTGTCTTCGTCATTCCCTTTCTGACTGGCCTTTTCAGTTGTTAGGGGAACAGTGTTTTTAAACGAACTCAATAGAAGAAAACAATGCATGTCTTTCTTTGCTTCCTGCAAAAGGTCATATGGACAAAGAGCATGGGCACAGTGGTTCCAACTGGACATGCAAGCACATGCATACGGGAACACATTTAGCACACTGGATGCCAGAGTTAACCCTTGCTTACCTGGAGAAAGGAGACTCTTTTTCTGTTGTCAGATTTTCCTTTGTTTTGATTTTGAACTGAATTTTTATGACATTAAAAAAAAAAAAAGACAGAACCCAGAACATTTGTCTGCTCTGCCAACGCTCAAAGCACGGGGAAGGCAGGACACCAGTGTAGCAGGTCGGGGTTTCTTCCCAGCCCTGGGACAGCAAACAGCACAGAGGTATGGGAACTACTGAAGGCTGACTGTCCCAGAAGGATTTCACCCTTCCATACCAGTTGAGAGAGCAGCGAACTGAACTCCTGAAAGGCGTGTGCTTGTGGAAACTGGCATGGCCTTTCCCACGTGGTTAATGGTCTCAGCAAGGAAAATGAGTGTTTAATTCTTTTCACGGCTCCTTTCCTCGTTCCTTGTCAGGGTAAAAAGGTGTTGGCTCAGCCCCGTCTTCCCAGGGAGCACACATCATCTCGGGTAGGCTGCTCTGCTCCTGTGTGTAGTGTATCGGCTGATACTTTTACACTGGTCTGCGAGTCCTGTTTCTTTGGGGCTGGAAAATGGCTGCTTCAGGGTGAGGTTGAGTCATCTTCAAATTTCTGAAAAAAATATGTTAACAGATCTGTCTCTCCATGGAGGTATTATAATATCTCACGGAACCTACAGGGTAAGATCTGGTCTTCAAGGTCTCTCTAGCAGCAAAAACAAAGATACTTAGGCTGTTTTCTACAGTGTAGCTTTCTAAATGTGTAAAATTCCACTTGCTTATCATGCCCTACAAGAAGGACAGGACTTAAACACCTGTGAACTATAAGGAATTCTATTGTAAAAAGATGCAACAAATAGTTTTATAGACATATTTTGACAAAAAAGTGAGGTTGCTTTCCCGTGAAAGGACACAAGAAAGCCTAAGCTGGTTGACCTGTGTGTGAGACATACACATGAGCAGAAGTAATAACTAGAAAAGATGTTTAGGGTTCTTGTGTGCCTTTCTGCCAGACTAGAATGAGAGATTCAGTGTGCACAGTGGAAACATTTCTAGAAGACTGAGAAACTGATGGTTTCTTTCGATGTCTCCTGTCTCCGTGCTCCCCTGGACCCCTTTTCTTTTCTCTCTTTCCTCCCTCCCCCAGGTCTTCTCATCATCCCCCCCTTTCTTTTAAAGAGGAGAGCGAGTGAGCCAGTTCTCAGAACTCTCCCAGGCTTTCTTAAATTGAAAGCAACTATCCGGAGTCACTTCTTTATGCTAAGTGAAACACTTCTGCATGGATCTCCAAGGACGAAGTGATTAGCTCAGCAAGAAACAGGGACTCTGGCTATTCCCGTACAGCTGTGGAAAGGGCGAAGTACAATTTTTGCAAAGATAGCACTGAACGAATGGTATTTTCTTTCCAAACATGTCTCTCTCTGAAACATCAGTGCAGACATATGTCAAGATAGAAACTGGATCGTGTTTCTAGCAGTGGACGACTCGAATTTCGTCAAACAAGACTGTTTGTTCCCATGCCCGAACTGTCCTACACTGCCCCGTTGTCTGGACGAGAATGGAACACAACTAACTTCGGACAGTGGAGCTTGAGTTGGAGCCAACCTTGCTAATGAACACGTGGTTTCAATAACAACGGGGCTACTTGCTGGCTGGGTGGCACGGTGCCAGGCACTTAATGTCGAGGGAGTAACCTGTGTAAGAAGTACCATCTCCTGATACAATTGTGTTTCCCAGACTGCCCTGCGCATACACTGAGACTCTACAAAACAGGAAGGTCAAGGCTGAGGCTCTGAGCAGCCCTGCAGAGGTCCTGTGCACTCTGAGCGGGGCCTGGGAGGGCGGCGTGGCTTGGGGTATTTCCCTGTTTTGGGTTCCTGGTGTGCTGGATCTTGGAACCAGAGGCTATGAGAGCCAGAAGACAGGGAAAGAGTTACAGTTTACTGATATTCCCACTACACTGACAAAATGGATCCAATTACATGATGGTAGCATTAAATGTTATTAAAGGGATCCAAAGTCTCGAGGCCGGACTTTCACACAATCATGATAAGCTGCTTAAAACAGCTGAAATAGCACCCTCACTTCGCCGAAGGGGAAAGAGTTGGTGATGTTGGCTCAAGTCTGCAGCGCTGGCCTGTAACTGCCGGCTTAGCACATGGAAAGGGGACTCCTGTGACTTCATTAGATCTGAAGGGGTTCTTGGCTCTTTTCCGTGCTTTGTTCCTTCAGGACATTCTTGTGAACTGCAACTCTAAAAGGCTGGCCTGAGGCCATCGGTGACCTGGCTGGCTTGGTTGGTAGGGACAGACGCTTTCTCTGAAGGATGGTGGACTGCCACATTTCAGCTATTGGTTCTCTTCCGTTTGCTTCCTGTTGCTTTAATTTCAGATTTGCAAGCGATTGAATTCATGGCTCTGGTTTTCTCATTCCCGATAACTTCTACATCTTAGAGGTAATACGTTTTTATTTATTCTTTGAAAATTCCTGGCATGAATCCGATCGATGTATCTTGATCATATCTACCCTTAATTTTCCTCCCTCTGACTTCTTCTAGTCCCCAACACATCTCCCTCCCAAATTCTATTGTTTTTATTTCTTTCTTAGAATAACCCACTGTGTTCAATTAGTGCTGCCCAAGTTCTCATGGGGGTGGGTTCATCCACTAAGGCACGTGTAACTACTGCCAGTGGCCACCCCTAAAGAAAAGCAACTCTCCCTCCCCTGTGGCCATCACCTAACCTTCTCAGCTAGAGGGAGGGGCTTATGTGCCCTTCTCCCCACCTCCAGCATCGCTTTAGTTCTGTGCATGTCTTCCTCAGGCAGGGTGTTGCGTGGTAGGTGTACCAATTGGGGTTGAGCACCCCTACACCTAAGGCTCAGGAAAGGTCATGGAAGAGGGGGGTAGGAAGATTGTAATAGTCAAAGGACCAGGAAATTTAATGCAACATGCTGTCTTCTATATATGACCAGAAAAGGGGCCCCCATGAACTCTCAACAATATGGTCTCCTAAATAAGACCCGCACTTTGAAAACACCGGTTGATATGCCAACTTGGATGGGGGGATCTTGCAAGGCTGCACCTCTAGATGAAGAACTACAGACAGTTAAGGGGAGGGAGAGAGAATCAATCTTCTCTAGAGACAACCTTCTTGTCCCAAGTAGACAGCCCTAATGGCATGCAATGGGTATGGACTCCGCAGGCTGTCTTTCCATACGGCGTGTGTTTATGTATATACGAAACAATAATCATACAGAAGCAGTCCAGAATGAGAGGGAGTGGAGGGGGCAGGGAGGATTTGGAAGATGAGGTGGAAATGATATAAATGTAGTATTTTTTTTTGTCCATGTATTTTTACTTGGTTCATTGCAATGAGTTATTGGTCTGGATCAAGGCTTCTGGATTCTTCTTCGTTCTCAATACTGGGCCTTCATTGGGACTCCTCTTGAATATCTTGTTGGCGTGTGTCATGGAGATCATACAGCTTTGGATCTGCAGGTCCAACCCTTTCACATGCTCCAGCAGTTCATAGATGAGGTGGATGTTGAGGTGGGCTAACTTACAGCCCTGGTTCTGGGCCTGGGTAATAGCTCAACAACTCTACCAGAGTGAGCTCTCCAGCATTGCCCTGGCTAGCTCACCCACTGTGGCAGGCAGCAAGGAGTGGGGCCAGTTTTATTGTTCTTATGCCCTTGGGGCAGGCTCACCCACACTACCAGGGCCAGCTCTACTGTTTTGCCTGGAAGAGGTGCAGGGCCCACTCTCTTGAGTGCTGCAGTTGGTCAAGAGCAGGGCCAGTTCTTCCACAGCTGCAGGTGGCAAGGGGCTAGGAGAGGGGGTGCATCTTTCTCTCACCCATGCCACCATGTGGCAGGCAAGTGGGTGGCAGAGTCAGCTCTCTTGCTCTTATGCCCTTAGGGGTGGCTCACCTGTGCCCCTGCCAACAGGGTCAGCTCTAGTGTACTGCCCAGGGGAGGTGCAGTGGGTCCTGTGTGCTGCAGCCAGTGAGGGGCCTGGCCAGCTCTTACACTCTCATGACCCTGGGGACAGGTGGCAAGAGGTGCGGTGGGGGATGGCAGCTTTCCCTCACCCATGCCATCACATGGCAGAGAAGGCAGGGAGCGGGCTCAGCTCTCCTGCTCTCACACCCACAGGGCCTGCTCACCCGTAGCCCTGCCCACAGGGTCAGGTGTGAATCTTTTCTTTTCTGCTTTAAGTAAAGACTTTTTGATACTCAGAGTGAGTTTCTCGTTTTGCTTTCTGTCCAACCCTATACATTCACTGAAGCATTGAACTTGTTCATGCTTAACATTATTATTTAGCCAGTTAGATTAAAACCTGTGAACCTGTTCACTATGTTCATTTAGTTCTGCGTTTAAATTTGTCCTCTTCAGTCTTTGTGGGGATAATTAAATATTTTATCATGTCATTTGATCTTCAATATTGCTTTCTAAAACCACGTATTTGTATTTTTGTGTGAGCATTTGGCCAGCGTGTAACTCCGTTTACCAGGTGCTTGCAGCGTCTGCAGAGCCCAGAAGAGGATGTCTGGTCCCCTGGAACTCTGGAGCAGAACCCAGGTCCTCTGGAAGAGCAGAAAGTGCTCTTAACTGCTGAGTCCTCTCTCCAGGTCCTTCAACATTGACTGTTAAGATCATTTTCTTGAGGTATGGTTGAAATACAGAAATTTGTCACTGGTTGGTGAATTTTGCATGGTAAGCCTAGAGGTAAGTTTGTGCTCATGAACTGCCACTGTGTTTTGAGCCACAGGCCTGTGCAAGGCCTCCGAGGGCCTCCTGCTGCTCTCCTGATGAAAATCAGCAGAGTCATTTTCATTTGTACTAAAGATGTGTAAGGTTCAATGTTGGGGGATGTTAGTATATGAAGTACAAGGGTGACCTCATGTTGGGTCTCATGGCTGAGATCTGAAATGTCTTCAGCAGCTCATGATGTGTGAGCATCAGTGAATGGGCCGTTCGTGTTGTGAAAATGGTCACCTTTCCTTCGTTTTAGAGCTGAGCCATGTTCCAATGTGTGTACACATCACAGTTTCTTTATCCGTCTGTCAGTGAACACTTAGGATGTGTCTTTGTCTTAGCCCTTGTGAATAGTGTTGCAGGGCCCATGAGGGTCTAGACATCACTCCAAAGTAGTGGTGTCTGTATTTCCATTATTTATAATCTGTTCTATTTTTCTTTTGCTTTTAGCAGCTGTCTTAGATTTTAGAAATGCATTTTAATGAATCACTGTTTACCTTCCAGTAGAGGTCAGTCACTACATATGTAGAACGAGCACCTCGCAAAGGTGTGTTCCCAGTCCTATGCTAGCCATTGTTGCTCCTTAACGTTACATATAATATAAGCAGAGCACGAAAGTGCAGTTCCCAAACCTCCACCCACCCCCTTTTCCTCCACTGTTGACGCTCTCTACGGAGACATGCATCTCTGCCTAGCGCTGGTCCTCCTGCCTGGATGACGTCCTTCTTTCTTACACGGCAAGACCACTGATAGTTAACTTGCTTGTGATTTTTCTATAAGAAAAATGTACCTCTTTCATTTAAAAAGGTCGCCTTTCCTGGTACAAAATTGTGTTAATGAAGAAATAGGTATACTTGTTTTTGTTTTTGAGAGGTCTCAGTATGTTACCCTGGCTGGTCGGAAACTCACTATGTAGATCAGGCTGGCCTCAGACTCGCTGAAATCTGCCTGCCTCTGCTTCCTGAATACTGGGATTAAAGACATGAAGCATGATGCCTATAATAAAGATTCTTAATAAGGTGTGGTGGTTGAATAAGAATGACCCTCACAGGCTCATATACATACATACATACACACACACACACACACACACACACACACATACACACACACACACACACACACACACACATATAGTCAGACTTCCTTTGGATGGCCAGCTCCCAAATAATGATATGAGACTTTTTATTAATTATGAAGTCTTGGCCTTAGCTCAGGCTTGTTCCCAACTAGCTCTTAAAACTTAAATTAACCTATACTAACTATGTTCTGCCATGTGACTTGTTACTTCTCCTCACTGCAGGACATCCCACTTCCTCCATGCCTGGCTGGCGAGTCCCTCACTCCAGATTCTTCCCCTGAGTTCCTCTCTCTGTATCTCTCGGGAAGTCCTGCCTGTCCTCTCCTGCTTAGCTATTAGCCATTCAGCTCTTCAGTAAACCAATCAGAAAGTGACATATCTTCACCGTGTTCAAAAAGGGTAGCTCACAACACATATATTTGAATGCTTAGTCATCAGGGAGTGGTATTTGAGGGGGTTAGGAGATGTGGCCTTGTTGGGTAAGTCTTCCCTTGTTGCAGAAAAGTGTGTCACTGGGAGTGGACTTGGGGATTTCAGAAGCCCAAGCCAGCCCCAGTAGCTCTTTCTCTTCCTGCTGCCTGTGGAACCAGATGTAGAACTCTCAGCTCCTTCTCCAGCACCATGTCTGGCTGTGTATCACCATGTGGATAAACCCTGAAACTACAAGCAAGCCCCCAATGGAATGATTTCTTTTGTAAGAGTTGCTATGATCATGAGGTCTCTTCACAGCAACAGAGCACTGACTAAAACATAAGGTGACCCCACTGACTTCTTGCTTGCCTGGCTTATGAATGTCACCTATGCTTTCTTTAGTTGTGTTTATCTTTTAATAGTTTAGTTTTTGGAAGGTTTTAGGTTTGTGGAAATCTTGTACTCCATACCCAGTCCCTTCTGTTATTGTATTAACATGGTTCATTAAATATATATCAATAAGCCAGTCTTGATACATTAGGATTAACTAAAGCTTTGTTCATCTAGCCTTTCTCGTGGCCCAATCAGTGTTTAGGTACAGCATCTTCCCATGACCCTCTTGGCTGTGCCAGGGTTTCAGACTTCCTTTGTTTATGATGACTTTGATAGAACTGGGGACTTTCGGTCCAGTGAGATGTCTTTGAGTTTGGACGAGTTTGATGTTTTTCTTGTGGTTAGACCATGGTCATGAATTTGGGGGAGAAAAACCAGACAGGAAAGTCCCATTTTCATAGCATTAAATTAGGAGATGGGTTAGCAGCATCCATTTTTATGCTCGGGGCTGACCGTGACGCCTGCCTGGGGACAGTTTGCCAGACTCTGCCCTTTGAAGTTGCTCCTCGTCCCTCTTCAGAAGGGACTTCTGCACTGCCCACCTAAGGTGGGCATGAGGTTCCTCTCCTTAACCATGTGAGTGTGGGACTCTACAGGAGACTTGTCATTTTGTTCCCTAGTTCCTGATTTATCTGGTCATTATTTATATTGCTATGAAAGTATCTTTTAATTTTGGCCATAATCATTTTACATCTCTGTTCTTAACACAGGTGCCAAACCTGTTTCTTCTGATGTACTCTTTTTTTCTTCTTTTTTTTTTCTTTTTCTTTTGTTTTTTTGAGACAGGGTTTCTCTGTAGCTTTGGAGCCTGTCCTGGAACTAGCTCTTGTAGACCAGTCTGGCCTGGAGTTTACAGAGATCCGCCTGCCTCTGCCTCCCGAGTGCCGGGATTAAAAGTGTGTGCCGCCACCACTGGCTCTGATGTATTCTTGACAGTGTTTTGCTGATTATTTTGTGCGATGTGTTTTTTTCTCAGTAAGCCTGTTTAAGGTGGGTGCTATGCCTCTGGAGAATTTTTCCTTTATATTTTAATTTTTGGCTTTACAATGTTAGTGTCTATATTTTTTTTTAAGGTCATGGGGTCGGGAGATAGAGACATCTTGGTGTATTTGAATCAAAACCATACCTACTATTTGCAGAACTCAGTGTCAGGAGTTTGAGGTGAAGATGTGACCATCAGTTGATTTGTCCCACGTGGGGGCTTTGAACGTGAAAACCATAACCCAGGAACTACCACACCCTGGCATGACAACGGTGAGGGGCTCTTAAGATCCAACAGAGGGTTTTGTGCCCAGTGAGGTTCAGAATTCTGCTTCAGGACATCTTACCTGTGCTTTTTCAGACAAGGGACAAAAGCTTGTGAGGCACGAGGGAAAGGTCTGGAAATAAAGGAGACAATGCGGGGGTTGAGTGAGGAAAGCATCACAGCATCACAGCACTTTCTGGAAACCTCGTTCTCCGGAGGTGTCTTCGCTAGAAAAAGCCAAGGTTTTCATTCTTATAAGCCTGAAATCTGAGATTTGGTCTTCTCACCTCTGAAGGGGGGCATCTTGGGAGTATTTACGTTTCCAAGCTTCAGTCTAAAGCTTCTCATCTATAAAGTTTTAAAGACATTGCTAACCACACTGAACTGCAAGGAACATCACAGGGCACGCCAGGCTTCTAGAAAGAAGCCATTATTGTTGTCATTTGAAGCTACTAAATTGAACTGTTTCAAGCATATTGGGCACCTCCAGATGACAGGCTCGGCGGAGGTTTCTTCAGGTCAGTGCATTTATGGAAGAGTCTGCTTGTCTGTGGAGGGGTCTGCGGTTCTGTGGATCTGTGGAGGGGTCTGCGGTTCTGTGGATCTGTGGAGGGGTCTGCGGTTCTGTGGATCTGTGGAGGGGTCTGCGGTTCTGTGGATCTGTGGAGGGGTCTGTGGATCTGTGGAGGGGTCTGTGGGTCTGCGATGGGGTCTGTGGGTCTGCGGAGGGGTCTGTGGGTCTGCGGAGGGGTCTGTGGGTCTGCGGAGGGGTCTGCGATTCTGTGGGTCTGCAGAGCGGTCTGTGGAGGGGTCTGTGGGTCTGTGGAGAGGTCTGTGGTTCTGTGAGTCTGCGGAGGGGGCTGCGAGTCTAGGGAAGGATCTGCTTGGTCTGTGCTGGCTCTTCCCACGCTGATTCCTTCTTCACTAACAGTGAGGCAACAGCCTTCAAGTCAGGCTCCATAAAAGACTCAGCCCTGTGGCCAACTTTTCCAAGTGGCCAAATCTCAGTTTTCTTTAGCAAACACATGGCCCCCAAAAGTTCGTGAGCCACAGCATCTTGGCCACACGAACCATCTGGTACATCCAACCACCAAACTGGAATGTGATCTTATGTTTTCTGGACAGGATTAAGAGTGAGCTCTCAAAGGTTCAGATGGCCCCTGCAATCAAGGGCAATCGGGCTATAATTGAGATGTCACTCAACAATGATGCCAAGAGCAATGGAAACTCAGATGACCACCATGCCTTGTGGTGAGTGCCCACCTCTGGGAATTAGCAGGACGCTCGGGACGGGAGCAAAAGGCAGCCCTGGATGGTTTGGCCGTCCTCTTCCTCTAGTGTTAAATCCTATTTGCTTTAGGCATGGAACTCTACAGAAGTGGTCAGAACAACTTCTGTCTTAGAAAACCTTGTCAGACTCAAGGTCCAGGCTCCCTTGAATGCAGCCTGTGCTCTCCACAGCCTGGCAGTGAGACTCTATTGCTGAAGACAACACTTATTTATGTTATGGTACACAGTGAAGTCAAGCAGGTGCCTAAATTAGAAGCTTCACCCCTCCTGACTAACGTTCATGGTGGTGGAAGATGCTCTGTATACTCTTGGTGGAGAAAGGTAATCATAAATATCACCCATCTATAGATCCTGCAACCTACAGGGAACACCTGCCTGAACGATATGCGGTGAAATAGTGGCAAAAATATTATGGAAGTAACCAACCACTTTCCGGTTGGATTTAAGGCCCTCTCCACAAGAGGGAACCTATACTTGACAGTGCTATAATGACCACAAACCTGAGACTAGATAGGTCATGGGCCTAGGAAGAAATCTAATACTGCTAAAGAAATCTAATTCTGCTAAAAGAACATAGCAATAGAGTGATTTCTAATGACATACTGCTATACCCATGTCCTGCTCAACCCGCATCAAAGAAACTTCCTCTCAGTAGAAAGGAACTAATACAGAGCCAGACAAATGGACAATGTGTAGAGAGAGACTTTGAAGCTCCCAGTCCTAAATGAATTGTCTCCATCAAACCTCTCTCTTTGAGACTCGAGGACCTATGCAGACACGGAGGAATAGAGGTTGGACGAGTCAGAGATGATGGACGACCCCAAGATGGCAGGGTCTGACAGACACAGCAAGACTCACGCACGTGTGAACTCGCAGAGACTTGGGCAGCATGAACAGGGCTGCACAGGTTGCAGCCAGTTGGGGTTTCAGCACGGAGAAGGGGGAGTGGACACAGGGAAGTCAGTCAAGAAACCCTCTGCAATTCTGACCTCCTTGAAAATGGAAAAATTAAGTTTCTCCAGTGGCTGCTTACTGCATATATTAACCACACTTCAGGGAGGGCCCCGGGACCGGGAGTGGTTGATCAACACAGAAGAAACTCAAGGTATTTTTGAGGATGTTTTTCTTTCATTTGGCTTTGTTTGGGTATTTTTAGGCTACCATTTGAGGTAAGAAGAAGGAAAGGAGGGAGAAGGAGCAGGAGAAGACTAGCTTGACAGTGCTCCCCATAACTTCACCAAGTGGCTGCCTGGTGCTTCTACTGTCTCATAGGTCCCAGACACCCCCCTACACACACACACACACACACACACACACACACACACACAAACACACACACACACACACACACACACACACACACACACACATACACACACCTACCTGTAACTCCAGATCTGGCAGAGGTAGATTCACTAGGGCTTGCTGAGAGACCCAGTCTCGAAGAAACCCAGTGGAGAGAGAGAGAGAGAAGAGAGCCTCAATGACTTCCTCTGGTTTCCAGGCTTAAGCACAGACAGGTGTGCCTGCACACATCGTTTCCCAACCCCACCCCAGCTCACTGTGAAAGTTGCTGACAAAGAGACAATATTCCTTTCATATTTTGGCATTTCATATAAGAATGTTAATAGCCACGAATCCTGTGTAAAGCCCCCCTCATCTATGGCAAAACATCACCTCTCTTTTGTAGCTGTGAACCTTCAATTTTCAAGGACCATCACAAAAGCTGACTTTGACACTAAAAGTGACCCTTAATCTCCTTTTGCAGCCCAGATTCTTCTGTCTAGGTAGAGAAGAGAATGGCAGAGAGAGGTGCAGACAGTGGTAAGCAAAGGCGGAACATTTAAGAAAGGTCAGATTTCCAAGCAGGGACAGTTTGGGAGACAGCCCACTTCCAGGGAGCAAAACAAGCCAGAGCAGAGAGTTCCATAGCCCAACTGAGAGACTAGAGTTATACAGCCTCCTAGACACACAGATGGTGGGGAAAAGGTCCATGGCTAGGTAGGAAAGTGGTCAGTTTCTAAGGTGACTGACTTCTTCCTCACCCTCCTGATTTGAGACAGAAGCCGGGCAGCTTAAAACAAAGGCCTAACAGGTTTTTGTCTCCCACCAGCAGGGCTCTGATGACAGACTGGCTCAGCAGGTTCAAGGCCAGATCGGGGTCATGTTATGGGGACAGCTGTGGTCCAGTCAACTGTCCTGTCCTTCTTCAAACTGACCAAGCCTGAATTAGGGGAGGAAAAACCCTTCAGAGACTTTCAAAGCTTCAACCCCAGAGGAGACTGGAAATTTTGCTCAGAGTCCCCATCTGCTTTGTGTGTGTCTGCTGCAATGTGTGTGTTTCTTTGTGTCCAATAAACTCTTGGTTCTGTCTGCGGTGTTTGAGGGTTCTCTGATGTTACTTGGGATGCTTGGGATCTTTCCTGCCTTGTAATCCTTTAATTGAGCTCTCCTTAACTGGGGACACGAGGACTGAGAACCCTTTGGAGATGCCCACAATGCCATTGTCATTAATAAACTCCAATTTCACTTCATACTGGCTTACCCTTAAATTATCTTCTGTGGCTAAGTGAAGAATCCAGCTTAACCTGAGCAGAGGTCTCCGCAAAGAGCCATGGCTGCTGCAAGTGACAGCATGAAGCTGTGTCCCTGGCTCCTGACCCACTGTACCAATAAATACAACCTCCACCAGCCCCCCACCGCCATGGGCATAAAGTGATCCTATGATTATCACCATGATCTGGTATAATGTTAGTGTGATAACTAGGTCTTTATAATGCTGATGGAGCTACTGATATTCCCTAGTAGAAGTGGAAAAGATCAAAGGTCACAATGCCCCCACCCCTGAGGGTTCTACACTCCCCTCCCCGACACTGCTCCTCCTGCCTTGAATCTCCACCTTCCTTGCTATAACTGATCTGGGAAGAAGCTAGAGTATACAGAAAGTGGGAGGGTCACTGAGGCCGAGACTCCACGATGCTGTTTCCAGAAGGGTTTTCTGTGTTTATGTGGCTGCTTGGGCATCACCCAGACTCATGTAAGTAACCCCTCACTCATGTTCTGGAAGCCAGCCCAATGAACTCATTGGTTTACCCAGCTGGATCTGGGAATCTAGTTTGGTCTGTGATCAGTGCTGTATCTGGGGGGAATATGAGGCAGGCTAGAAAGATGGAAAGAATTAAAACACAGCAAAGACAGGAGTAGAAGCTTCTGTCGGGCACATGAAAGGTTAATGAAGACGTTATTTCCAGGTACGCTGTACAGATATGACCCTTCTCCAGTGTGTGCTGTATTTCTGAAACCCTTTCCAGAGGGGTGCTTGCCATCCCTAAAAGCTAGAAAGAAGATGGAATGAAAACATGTACCCTGATCTTCTGCTCCTTGTGGGGACACTGGACTGTGTCAACAGGAGGATCTCTGCTCACTACTCTAAATGATTGTATTCTGGTGGGAAGGACAGTGAAATGGCTCAGAAAGAACCATCGAAAACACAGATTTAGGGTTTGGCTAAAGCTTCTCCACATGGGCCATGTGCTGCATTCTTTGTTCTTTCCTTGTTGTTATGGAGCAAAAGTCACATAAAAATAGTGGGTTTTATTTCCTGTGGGTTAGTTGTGTTGGTGAGTATCTGTGATAAACAGGGCTTGGGAGATGACTCATAAATAAGGGAGTTTGCTGCGCTACTGTGACGACCTGTGTTAGAATCCACAGCACCCACAGAAGAGCCAGGCATGGCAGCAAGTCTGGGACCCCAGCATTGGGGCAGCAAGGCAGACACAGGCAGATCTGAAGCTCACTAACCAGCATTCTAGCCAAAATGGGAAGAGGCCTTGTCTTGGGAAACAAGGTAGCCCAATGCTGACTCTAGCTTCCACACATAGAAGCATGGGTCAGCAGACATCCTGGAACACACCCATAAACCACACATACATATCATGAAGGCAGAGGGGATTACAAGAGGCCGTGTGTTAGCCAACATGGGGGGTGGAGAGGAGAGAGATCTCAGAACAAATGGGTCTTCCAGCACAGCCACTGTTAGCCCCCTCATCTCTTCTCACCCCTGCCTATGATTTGCTTGGATTTTTTTTTTTTTGACTTGAAGCTTATATTTTTATTTAATTCTCCAGCCTTTCCCAGTAGCTGACTCCTTAGCTCTTTAAACATGTCACAGATGTCGCTGTGCTTGT